>NW_004457416.1:0-3370 GCF_000313135.1 Acanthamoeba castellanii str. Neff
GAGGCGTGGCCAAGCAGTTCAGATTCTCGGCGTGCCGAGCAAAGAGCGAGCGCGACCCGACATGCGCCTATTACGAGTTGCCCGTGTCGTTCGACTTTGCCGGCACCTACCTGGCCCACGTGGTGGCCTTTGACGGCGCGGCCACCCAGCTCGTGCAGCTCACTCAAACGGGGCTGGCGTTCGAGGTCAAGGGCCTGGGCGACATGACGCTGCCGGTGCGGTCCATGTTGCCGTCGAGCATCTCGTGGGCCGACAGTCTGCGCGATCGCGATGCTGCGCTTCCTCTCTTTGACAAGAACCTCGCCCAAACGGTCATTCCTTTTCCCGCCGCCGCCGCCGCAGCCGCCGCCGCAGCGTCCCCTTACCTTCTCTGAACCACCCCCACCCAACCGTTGCTCACACCACGGTGACCACACAACAGGTGTCGCCCAACACGGGAGCGGCGGACAGGTTGGGCGTGCTCGAGGCCCTGCTCGAGAACATCCAGGGTCGGTGGTTCAGCCAGCGGCAGACGGTGAGCGTGGCCTTCGAGAGCGGGCCGTCGGAGGTGTCCATGGGCTCGGTGCACACGGTGCTCGCCCAGGGCACCAACGACCCCTACTTTTGCGACTCCCACACCGACGAGCTCAAAGCCGGTACCCGCTTCCCCGCGCGCAAACTTGGAGGGTGCCGTGCAGTTTGTGTCGCTCACTGTGGTGGTGACCATGCATGCGGCTGCGCGCGCGCGGTGGGGGGGGGGTCGGCGACAACGGCAGGAGTGATGACGAGGTCGATAAAGTCGTGGGACAAGGTGGGCAACGTGCCGCGCAAGTTCGCCCTGTCGAGCGTGGGCGTGGGCGAGACCGAGTGCGTGAGCTCGGTGACGGTCAACGTGGTGCTGGTGCACAGCGCGCCCAACGACGTCCGCATCACGCTCACGCGTGAGGGCAAGCAGAGCGCGCTGCCTCGCGCCACCAACATGCGCACCACCGTCCTCCTCAAGGACTTTGGCAGTACGGGTCCCTTTTCTCTCTCTTCTCGTCTCCTCCCAGCAAAAGAGCTTTCTTCTTTTTCTTCTTTTTCTTCTTCTTCTTCTTCTTCTCTGTGGTTGATAGGTGTGTGGGTGTGGGCGATGCAGCAGGCACCACCACGCCACAGCAATTCACGGTGAGCACGGCGCCCGACCTGGGTTCGCTGGCGGGCCGGCCCGTGCGGGCCGACTGGCATCTCAACGTGGAACACAGGGATAACGCAACGGGGACGGGTTTCGTGCGCGACTGGTGGCTCGACTTTACCTCGGACAACTGCCTCCATTTCCAAGGTATCTCACCCCCCCCCACCCCACCCGTACCCCTCTACACCCGCCACCCTTGCCTCTATGTACCGGCAGGAAAAGATCTTCAACGAATCAACCCCCCCCGCCAAGCACATCCTCTTTTCCTCATCTTTTCCCATTATTTTTTATTAATTTATAATTTTATATTGATTGGAAATTTTTCTCTCTCTCGGCATATTTGTAAAATGCAATTTAAAAAAAGCAGTGATTAATGGGTGGTGTGGTGGTGGTGGTGTGCAGGGGCGGAGGCCATCTGCGGCTTCGGCCAAGGGCAGCTGTACGCGCGTGCCGCCACCGACGACGACAATGTGTTCCTCGAATGCCCCGTCGGCAGCATCATCTCGGAGATCGTGTGGGCGCGCTACGGTCGCATCGAGGGCTCGTGTGAGGATGTGGCCACAATGAGGCCGCTCACGGTGCACAACGCATGCGAGGCCTCGGCGGCCACGGTCAAGAAGCGCGTGGCGAGCGCGTGCGTGGGCCATACGTCGTGTGCGGTGCGCGCCGTTGACACGCTCTATGGCGAGACCGAGGGCGAGCCGTTCCTGTGCGCCGACGAGCTGGTCGAGTGCCGCGAGGACCGGTCGCTGCGGGCCGAACGGTCGACGCGGCGGCAGGCGCGGTACGAGTCGCGCGAGCACCACGCGCAGGCGCACATGGCGCCGGTGACCTATGCCGGCACGGAGGACCACTACTTGAAGTCGACCATGGTGCGCCACCACACGGAGCCCTTCTTCCGCCCGCGCCTCGACACCAACGGGAGCGTGGTGGTGGCGCGAGACCTGAGCATGGAGTGCAGCTCGGAGCCGCGGGTGAAGAAGGCACTCATGGTGCAGGCCCGGTGCAAAGGTGCGTGTGCTCATTCGAGTCGTCTCGTGTCGTGTGCATCGTGTGTGCTCAAGTGAATGGTGGGTCGGCTCATGTAACAAACAACAACGGTGCATTAATGGTGGGGGGTGGGAATGGAGGGTAGATGCCAACGCGGCGTTCAAGCACACGGACACGCCGGCCGTGGGCAAGAAGATGGTGATGGCGAGCGTGAGCGCCGACTTGGACAACGACTGGAAGGACGAGGTGGTGACACTGTTCGGATACGAGGGCGGCCCGCTCCACGCCTCCTTCACGTGGGCGGGCGCCAACGGCGAGCCCACGACGGCGGTGGTGCGCGACCTGGCCGTGGGCGGGAGCGCGGTGGTGCTGGGCGAGGGCGGGCACATCGAGATGGCGACGGGCGACTTTGACGACGACGGCTACCCCGAGCTGGCCTTTGGCTTCGTCGACGCCAGCGGCGGCGGCGCGCTGCGCGTGTTCATGTGGGATCTGCGCATGGAGTCACAGAGGTGTGGGGCAGCGGCGTGGCCAAGACCAGCATGCAGGACCTGCAGCCGTGCCAGGGGTGCTTTGCGGAGAGCGAGAAGCTGCGGAGCCTGTTCGCCACGGCGGTCGAGGTGGCGGTGCCGGGGAGCCCGAGATACCCGATCATGCTCACGGGCGCGGCGGCGACGGCGGCCGGCGTGGAGAGCGGGAGCCGGCTGGACGCGGCCGGGTTCGCCTACTCGCTGGCCGCAGCCAAGGTCAACGCTATGCCCTCCATGGTACGACCCCCACCCCCCAATAACAACAACGACCAAATGACACACGACCCGGGTTACATACACCACAGCTGGCGGTGGCGTGGATGGTCGATCGGAGCACGGTCTCGTGGGCGCTCTTCCGGCAGACGTCGCAGTCGTCGGCGGCCATGCTGTCGGACGTGCCGCACTCGCTGGTCTCGCTGCGGCAGCCGCACGCCGTGGCGGTCAATCTGGGCGACTACGAGGGCTCGGGCCTGGCCGAGCTGGCGCTGGGCATCGTCGACGACAACGAGGTCACGCTCTACCTCTACGCCATCGACCAGCTCACGGTGGCCTTGAACATGACGCTCCAGAAGACGCTGCTCATCGCCGAAGCGCCCTGGTGGGACACAGCCCAACACAAGTACGCCCATCCATCCCCCCCACCCCCACCACCATCCTCCACGACCACCACCACCACAAAGGCCCGTCGTCGCTGATG
>NW_004457416.1:5207-5707 GCF_000313135.1 Acanthamoeba castellanii str. Neff
GAAGCGACCGATGCCACGGATTCGAAATCGGTGCAGGATGCCGAGATCGAGCGCGACGTGTCGGTGAGCTGCTACGTGGAGCCCATCAACCCGGAGTTCGCGTACCGCGTGCAGCCCTTCGTGTGGATGGCGCGCTCGCCGGACGGGCGCGAGTACCTCAAGGTGGCCTACACGGCCGAGCCAGGCTACTATCCGGGCGTGTCGACGTGGTGGGAGCGCACCTACAGCAAGCCCGACCCGGCGTTCAACCTGCCCTGGTGGTGGACCACGTTCAAGCGCGACCGCACGATGCTGACCAAGGAGATGGTGGCCACGCCGGCGGTGCCGCGCGAGGAGGGCGAGGTGGTCGAGGTGGCGGTGACGGTGCGCAACAAGGCGCTCGTGGACGCGCGCAACGTGAAAGTGGCGCTGTGGCGCGGGAGTCCCGACAACTGCCTCGACGAGGCGTGCCTGCTCGACGACAACGCCCTCAGTACGTTTGCGTGCACGCCCACATGTTT
>NW_004457416.1:5901-6868 GCF_000313135.1 Acanthamoeba castellanii str. Neff
CAGAACATCCACGCGACGATCGACGACAACGACGAGCTCGACGAGCTGCACGAGGACAACAACCACGCCTACAGCCTCTTGTTCCACGACATGGCCAACAGCGGCTACACGCTCCAGACCCTGCGGCTCGACCCCACGATCGGACTGAGCCCGGTGATGGCGAGCGACGGGAGCGGGTTGACGATCGGGTACCACGTGACGGCGACGGTGCTGGGCGACACGTTCACGCGGGCCAACGTGCTCGTGCAGCTGTGGCACGGCGGCGTGGGCGCCACGGGCCGGCTCATCGGCACGGTGCTGGTGCCGCGCGTGAACGGCTCGACGACCGAGACCAAGAGGTCCGAGGTGTCGGTCTTCTGGGCGACGCGCAACCCGGCGCTGTTCGGCAAGCAGGAGCTGCACGCCGTCATCCTGCACTCGGGCTTCTCGACCGAGGCCGCCAACGTGATCTCGCACGTGTCGCGCACGGTGAGCGTGGCGTGCTACGGGCGCGTGGACGCGTGCGGGGTGTGCGGCGGCAACAACGGGACGTGCGACGGGTGCGACGGGGTGCCGCTGTCGGGCAAGGCGGTGGACGCGTGCGGGGTGTGCGGCGGCAACGGATCGACGTGCTGCATTCCCAAGCCAGCGCAGGCCCAGCGGCACTACGTGCGCATCGACCACCACCACAACAGCATCGACAACGGTGGGTCGTCGTCATCGTGGTCGTCGATGGTGACGCGGGCGAGCGTGGGCGACCTGGTGGTGTGGGAGAACCTGCTCGACCGGGAGGTGGAGATCATGGGCGGGGCCTACGACTACAAGGGCGCGCCCGCGGTCGAGCTGTCGCGTTTTACGGCCCAGCCTGACAACAGCGATCAGCTTGCCGACCGTGGCATTGACACCTTCCTTGCGGTGCACCCCCATCCCACGCTATCTAATCCTATCATATTCTTTTTCTTTTTCTTTTTCTTATCTTTATTCTTTT
>NW_004457416.1:7891-17617 GCF_000313135.1 Acanthamoeba castellanii str. Neff
CTCGGTGTCATTCGCGGGCGACTCCCTCGTGGCCTTCGCGTCGGACCCGATGTCATTGGTCACCCTCGCGACCAACTTTGACCCGGTGTCGTTGGCCGTCGCGCCGGTCATGATCCCGCTCAACATGCTCGACGCGCAGCTCAAGACCTGGCAGGAGAACGCGCCCGCGGGCAGCTCGGCGCAGTACGTGGCGTCCACCATCGGTCGGGTCGGTGTGGGCGTGCTGCGCGTCGGCATCCCGGTGGGCGCCTCCTTCATCCCGCTGGCCTTTGGCGTGCCCGTGCCCCCCACGGCCGCCATTTCCGCCGTCGGGCCTCTCATCAGGGAGGGCATGTCGTTCGCCCAGATGGCGCAGGCACGGCCCCGCAGCGCTGGCACCACCACGGCCGACGCGGCGAGCGCCAACAACGAAACGATGACCAACGACCCGACGATGACGACGAAGCAGCGAGGCATGCGCAGCCTCATGATGGGCTCGTCGAGCCCCAGCAGCGGCGGCGGGGCCAAGTACAGCACGACGCTCATCGACGCCGTAGCCGCGCCCGGGCGCGACGGGAGATCCGCACTGGCGCCGGGTGCGGCGAGCGTGCCGCACCGGTTCTTCAGGCCGGGCCTCTACCTGTGGCACGACCATCGCAACACGGCCATCCACGGCGTCATCGTGGTCGAGCCGTCGGACATCGCCGTCGACGCGTGCGGCGTGTGCGGCGGTGACAACTCGACGTGCATTGATTGTCTGGGCGTGCCGCATGGCGCTGCCCGGTTGGACACGTGCGGCGTGTGCTCTGATCCGACGGCGGCGGGCTACACTCCCAACCCGCCATCGACTGCGCCGGCGTGTGTCATGGCTCGGCGGCGCTGGACGAGTGCGGCGAGTGCACGGGCGGCACCACGGGCCGGTTAACCGGCGCGTCGATGGACTGCGCCGGCGTGTGTGGCGGCACGGCGCGAGTAGACTGCAGGGCGTGTGCGATGGCTCTGGCCGGCTTGACTGGCACGAGGGACGGCCGAGCAGCACCATCGACATCGGCTGCACAGGCGATGAGGGCTGCTGTACGCAACTTTCCCTCCTCCCCACACTCACAATTATCTCATTTCTATATGAGGGCTGATGACAATGGTGATGTGTTGTATATACTGGGTGTAGTCCAAGCGTCATTCAACTGGCGCGAAGAGCATTCGTGCCCCACCACCATCATGGACCAGGGTCTATGTGGCAGGTAAACAAACCACCACCACCACCACCACCAGCATACCATCACCACCACCACCGCCATCCCCATCACTACCACAAATGAGCACTATGGTGGTGTTCTAAAGCCCTCTCTCTTTCTCTCTCTCTCTCTGTGTCACGCAGCGGCGCGGCGTTTGCCGTCGCCACGGCAGCCACGGACAGGCGTGCAGCCTTTCGCAGTTCTCGCCGCAGGAGCTGCTCGACTGTGTTACTCTTCCAGCGCCGGGCAACCCATGCCACGGCAGTGAAAACAAGGTTGCAGCCAAGTGGATGGGCGAAACGGGCCTGCCGACGATTGGATGCCGACCCTTCCGATTCTCCAGCGGTTGGGATCTCAGCCCTCGCACTTGCAATGTGCGTGTTGCACCTCCACGCTCCCTACTACATGCGCGTGTCGTGTGTGTGTGTGCAACGTTGCTATCTTCGTGGCTAACACCTCTCCTTTCTTGTGTGGTCGTGGGTTGTGGGTCGTGGGTGCAGGGAATTGCGACCCGCCATACTCAAGTACCACAAAAAAGCCTCACCAAAGGGATCAGTACATACCAGACCTTGGTCATGTCCGTCAAGGAGCTGATGAGCGAGATCCAAACCAACGGCCCCGTCGCAGCCAACATTTTCTTGTGCAACAACATGATCAATTTCTTGTACGCTACTCCCCCCCCCAAAAAACGACCCACCCTCGGTTATAGCAGTGCGCGTCCTCACACGGGTGCGCGTCTCTCTCTCTCTTTTTCTCTTTCTCTCTCCCTCTGGGCCTCTGTTCCAGTAATACCACTCCGACGGGCATCTATTCCGGGAGCTGCTCGGCAGCGTCGTGGGATTTCGTCGGCGGTCATGTGGTGACAATCATCGGGTCCGGACTATCTCTCTCTCTCTCTCTATCTTTGGTTTGGTTTGGTTGGTTGCACACCATTTAGTTGGGTGTTGGGTGTTGGGGTGTGTTTGCTGGCGTGCTTACTCTTGCTGGCGGTGACGGGCGCGTGTGGTGGGTGGCTGCTTTTTGCATTTGGTTGTGCAGATGGGGCACAGCGGCCGAAGGCGGCAAATATTGGCTCTTTGCCAACTCCTGGGGCGTGGCCTGGGGAGACCACGGTTCGGCCCTGGCCCCCATACCCCTCCCCCCGCTGCCTTGGCTGCCGCCGCTGCAGCCAATTTCTAATGGTAAGAACAAATGATAATAACAAATGATAATAACAAACGTGGGGGGGGCAGGTTATGGCCGCATCGCAAGAGGCCAGGACACGGCCGGTATCGAAACATGGGAGATCACTGCCGTGGCCATGGCGAGGAGTCCACAGCTTCGCAGAAACGCACCACACCAACAATACCACCAACAAGAGTCGTCCCAGCAGCAGCAGCAGCAGCAGCGGGACACCAGGTCAGCGGCCGCGTCAGACATCGTGCCCGGCGCTCCGGTGCACAGCAACGTGCGCACCGCTCACGCCTACCAATCAGCACAGGTCAGTCATTTAGTAGTTGTTCTTTCTTTGGGGGGAGGCTCTGTTTGACCCACCCACCACCCACCACCCACCCACCAACAACAGGCAGTGCTGGAGAGCTGGAATGGCAATCTCGCCTCGGGTACCACGGCGTACCAGGTTGCCAGTATCAACTCCATCACTTACCAGGTACCCCACCCACCCACCCACCCATTGGAAATGAAACAGTAACAGCCAGAGAAATTGTGTGCGGGTGGCAGGTGGTGTCCGGAGTGCTGGTCACCACCGACCTGACGCTGACCAACGGCGCGAACACCGTCAATCTGGTGGCCACCCAAGTTCTTAGTTCTTCTTGGGCTCTTCTTCCATGCTCGCCATGACCACCGCCGCTGGTATGCAATCACTTCCCCTCTTTCACCGTGGCATTAATGGACCTAAATCATAATCAGTGCAGCGAGAAGGCTACAAAATACTAATATTATGTAATTAATTATGTAATTAGCACCGGTGGGTGCAAGCACTGCTGCGGCTATCAGCGGGACTGCGGTCGTTCTTGCAGCCCTCGGTGCTGCGGCTCTGCTGGTTGTCCTGTCAGCCTCTGCCGTGGCCGGAACGGTGGTCTATAGGAAGCACCGCATGGCCCAACAGACCCTTGCGCGGGAATCCTACCAGTTCTCGTCCCACGCTCAGCTCGAGGTTCGTGTAACACCACCCGGCACCACACGCGGCACACGGCACACGGCACGCGGCGCACGGCTGAGTGGGGGGGTCGAGCAGATGGACATGATCATGCAGGGCATTCAGTCGATCAAGGAGGAAACCAGCGAGGCTCGTCCCAAGGCCGTCCCAAGATCATTTCCACCACCACCGAGGTCGAGGAGAAGGAGGAGGAGGAGAAGAAGAAGATGCCGGCGTGGCGCATGCGAGTCAAGTCCATCACCGCGCGCAGTCCCACCATCCTTGTGGATGCCACCAACACCAGCCGCCGCCCTGTGCCGCTGGGGGAGGTTATTGCCGCGGGCATACCCCGGCACCACCAAGGACCCAACAATCAGGAAAAGTAAAATCATTTGCCACGCCATTCAATCACACACCAACATCCTCACCATGCCCCCGCCAACGTCCTGCTTCACTTACATTGGCCTCCTTCATGCCAACAGTTTCTCCACCAGAACCACTCCCTGCTTGCCAACTGCAATTCTTCCTGTAATTAAGGTGAGTTTTCCACACCTCAGGTAGGTACATCAGGCACATCAGGCACAATGTGCAAGGCAGCACAATGTGCTTGCAAGGCAAGGCAGATCCTCTGCAGTTCATCTGGCTCAAGGAGGCAGCATCTGGCATCTCTTGCTGCTGCCTCAGCAGCCTGGAATGCCTCCATCTCTACCCCTCATGTCACTCCAATAGGAGGTGATGCCCAGAACTGCTCTGGGGAAGTGGGGAAATAAGTTGTCAGGCCACAATGGTGCCAAGGCAAGGGAAGAGTGATGTACTTTTGGCAGGTGCCTTGTTGTAGTAGAGTTTGGGTTGGACAAATAAATTGTGATGTGCATGGAAAGTTGTATTTGTAGACTTGATGAACATAAAACAGGGAGGGATTCACATACCCAAGTCAGCATCTGATTGTGTGAGTAGCTTGATGTTTGTTCTTGTTCTGGCCTTGCTTGTAGTCATGGACCTCTGGCTCCTTGTGTGCCAGCACTTTTACCTCCTCTCTCTTATGCACCTCTTCCTCTTCCTCCTGCACAACTTCCATCACCTCCTCTTCCTCCTCTTTTTTGTCCTTGGTCTGAATCTTGTGCTTCCCCTTCCTGTCAGGCTTTTCCTCCTTGTGCTGGTGGGTGTGCTGGTGGGCAAGCTAGTGGGTGAGCTTGTCTGGCTGTGCAAGGGCATGTGAGTGGGTGACTGTGTGTGAGAGGCAGAGGGCAAGGTGGTAGAGGTAACAGAGGCTGAAGGTGCAGGAGTGAGAGATGGCATTGGAGAAGGATTTTGTGAGGGACTGAGTAGGGCTGATAGTGGAGCATGCTGTGGGGCTGTTGGTGATTGTGTTGGTGATGCCATGGGGCTGTTGGTGGAGGAACATAGGGAACAAGGTAGGGATGGTTGAGGTTGGTGAAGGTATTGGTTGTGCTCTGGAGGGTGTTGTCATCCACTCCTGTTGGTGGGGGACTGTGATGGCAATTCTGTTGGGCTGTTGGCAGGGACTCAGTGGGATCCATAAGTATTGCAGTGGGCAAGAGCAGCTGGGTTTGTACTTTGACCAACATCAGGAGAGTGCTGAAGGCTGGCGCCTCCACCCACCCAGAATGGAACATCCTGAACTCAATCTCTCTTCATCTGGCTGTATCCTCCTCGCCCCTTGTGTGGGAAGGGCACAAAGAAGTGAAAAGTTCATTTTGACAACAAAGGAAAGCCAAGAGTGCAACATTGCAATTCCATTTTTTTTTTGGGATCATGCATGATTATGTGTAAATGGTTACAACCCTGTGGTGGCTTCCTTCCTCCTCCAGACCCTCACATAAAGCATGACTGCAGCCAACAGCGCCACGAGCGTGAAGCTGCCCGCCAGGAGGCCCATTACCACCGCGTTGTGCCGCCCTGCTGGCTGCAGCTCCTCATGGGCGTGGACCGTGCAGGCGAAGGCGAACTCGACCGTAAAGGTGGTGTTGATGAGGTTGTTCTGGGACACCACGCGGTAGGTGCCCGGCGTGAGCACCGGCCCAGAGACGGCCACCGTGCCGCGGTCAAGCACCACGTCGGGCATGGGCTGCGGCCCGGTGATGGAGATCACGTGGTCGAGCAGGTCGCGGTTCTCGATCACCACCACGTCGCCCACCGCCAGCCGCTGTCCCTCGGCGCGCCACTCCACCACCTGTGGCTCCAGCAGGCGCAGCAGGTGCCTAGTTGGCGCACTCCGGTAGGCGCCGGTGCGCGGCGCCACGCGGGTGACCACCGCCGGGTCGGCCGCGGCGTGGAAGTGGGTGGTCTCGAACCACGTGTGCACGTCGTCCTTGGCCTCCATGACCTCGCAGCAGTGGTCGTACGCCGCGCGGTTGTTGTCGTTGTTGACGTCGGCGTCGGCGTCGGCGTCGGCGTCGGCGTATACGCAGCGATCGCAGCTGTCCCTGATCTTGCGGTTGAAGCGCACGCTGAACCGGACCGACACGGCCGAGCTTTCGGCCGATTGGAGCACGTACTCGCCCGGCTCGGTGACGACCACCCTGAGGCTGTTACCCGGCAACAACCTGGGGTACTGGGCAACGATCTTGAGCTTTCTTGACGACGACGCGCTGTCCACTGGCCTGACAAGCCGGAACGTGTAGCCGTTGTTGTCGTGCAGGTTGGTGACGAGCAGGGTCTCGCCGGCGTCGAGCGCGCCGACGGGCAGGAGCACGGTGCCGAAGTCGCGGATGAGGACGGTGGCCTGGGCGAAGGGCAGGAAGCAGCACGTCGTGTTGTCGCCGCCGCACACGCCGCACAGGTCGTGCACCGCGCCCGAGTTGGGCACGCCGTCGCAGCCGGCGCACTGGGAGTTGTCGCCGCCGCACACGAAGCACTTGTCCAGCTTCTCGCGCTCACACACGCACGCCCTGCCGCCCCCCCACCACCAACCCAATAATTATTATTGGGCTTAGCACAATATTGTTATGATTATAAAAAGTAGTGGGATTAAGTTATTCGTATAACTCGTTGTGTGCGCGTAATTAGAATATATATCAAGATGATGGTGGGGTCGTACGGGTCGGTGGGGAGGCGCCCGCCGAAGCACTGGCCGGCGCAGTCCTTGGCGGTGTTGAACTCGCGCCCGGTGGTGCCCAGCACGCACTGGCCGCACTCGTCCACCACGGCCTTGCCGCCGCACATGCCCGTGCAGTCCTTGCCCGAATTGGCCACATGGCCGTCGCCCTCCACGAAGCACACGCCGCACTGGTCGCGCGTCGCGTTGCCGAAGCACGTCCCTTGGCAGTCCTTGTGCGCGTTGGGCTGCAGCAGCCGCCACGGGGACATCGGTAAGTACCATATCGACGACGACGACGGCGGCGGCGGGGGGGGGGGAATAGCCAACGAACAAACAAATGCAGCACTCCAGAACCAACAACACGAGGCGTCGAGGGGCGGCAACGAACCGAAAGACCAGAGCGGCCGCCGACGCAAACGCCGCAGTCGCCGATGTGGGCCGTGCCGCGGCACGTGCCGGCGCAGTCCACCCAGTAGCCCTCGCCCCGGTCGTAGTCGGCCGGCGCCACGCACAAGCCGCACGGGTTGAGGCGCGCCGGGCCGTTGCACACGCCCTTGCAGTCCGCAACTGCCCCGTCTTCCACGCAACTCACTGCCTTCTTCTCATCCTCCTCCTCCTCCTCCTCCGTCTCCTGCTCCTGCTCCTGCTCCCCCGTCGTGGCCTGCAGGTGGAAGAAGAGTAAATAATAATCCTAATAAATGCGCGCGCGCACACACGCACACACACAGACACACACACACACACGGACACACAGACAGACACACATACAGACACACAGACAGACACACGCGCGCGCGCGCGCGGACAAACAAAGAGGAAAAGAGAGAACGAACCTGGTCACGTTGGCCGTATGGTCTCATGCAAGTAGGAGGCTGACCTTGGAAGATAACCATTCGGGCCGGGCCACCGCAAACGCCGAAGCAGTCGATCCGAGTGTCCCCGTTGCAGATTCCCGCACAGTCGCGCACAGCGTTGCCGTTGCACGTTCCCGCGCAGTCGAACACGCTGGTGCCGTGGCAGGTACCGCTGCAGTCCATCTGTGCGTTGGACACCCGGCCGGTGGTGCCGCCCGAGCACATGTCGCACTCGTCGATCATGGCCGAGCCGTTGCACACGCCGGCGCAGTCGATGGCCGGGTTGGGCGCGTAGCCTGGCGCTGTCCGATCGGCGCACACACCGCACACGTCCACCTGAGCCGGGCCGAACAGGGTGCCCTGGCAGTCGCGGCACGAGGTGCCGTCGCCGCCGCACACGCCACACTCGTCTACGACAAGGTCCGGCGGCGTGACCAGCACCACGCCGTGGACCGCCGGGTTGTTGGAGTCGTGCCACACGTACAGGCCCGGGCTGAAGAACCTGTGCGGCATGCTCGCCGCGCCCGGCGCCAGCACCGCCGACGGGCCGTCGAGCTGGGCCATGATCGGAGCGAAGCGGTAGAGCCCTGGTAAGAGGAACCCGGCGTCCGGGGACGGGCGGTTGACGCAGGTCAGGTCGGAACAGTCCGACGACGACCGACGACAGAGGCAGCGGACAGCGGGCGAGATCTCCTTCTTCTCAAACCTTGCCTTGGCGGTCCTTTGCGACATGACCTGGCGGTGGCGGAGGTGGGGTGAGACAAGCGCGGCGTGTGTCGTGTCCGTGTGTGTCGTGTCGTGTGTCGTGTGCCGTGTGTCGTGACTAACGCAATTCGCATCTCGTGTCGTGTGTGGTGATGCGGGCTCACCTCTTCCACTGGGTGTAGGAAAACGCCGGTGGAGTTGGCGAGCGTCGTCAGGCGATCAAGCCGCAGCTGCGCTTCGACAAGCGCGGCGACCACCGACACTCGCAGAGAACGCCTGACTCCGGCTTCATGCAGGCGATCGGCCGGCTCGCCGTCATCGTCTTCCGCCATTATCGTTGTCGAGTCGTAATCGGCCTCCACCTCCTGGGCGCAGCACACGCCGCCCATCACGAATTCCTCACCAACGCCCAAGTCCTGAGCCTGTTGGCTGCGCCTGCGGACTTCAAACGTGCACCGCCCGAGGGCCGAGTCGTCCTCCTGTGCCCATGGGGGTCGTGTGCGTTGTGCATTTGCCGTGTGTTGCATGTCAGTTTGTTTGTTGTGGTGCCACATGAAAAAAACAACCGGTGTCCGATGGGAGACATGCCAGGCGTGGTTCGTACCAGCCGGGGAACAGGTCCGTGATCTGCTGGTTCTGCTGCGACTGATGGTCGCCGGCGGTGGATCGCCGACGGAGGTAGGCAGACGTGGAGTCGGTTGCGGGCGGTGCAACAGCCGCGGAAGACGTGGGCCGCTCCACAAAATCTTTGATTTGCATCATAGATGCGTATTCCTGCGCGTGAAAACACAAACGACACGACACGACACCGACACCGACACGACGCACGACGACACACGACACACGACACACAAGGATGGTAGGTATGAAGTCCAGTCAGCAACGCCATGGCATAATGTAGGAGGGAGCCACCTTAAGGAAAGCTTCGACGGCTTCATCGTCGAGCAGGTCGCTCGGCTCGGCAGCGTGGCCATGTTGATTGAACCGCGACAGCTCGAGCGCCGGCGCATTCTTGTAGTCGTAGGCCCCGCTCACGATCTTCACCTCACAGTTGAGCAGGTTCTCCCACACCACCAGGTCGCCCACGCGCGCCCGCGTCACCATCGATGACCACGACGACGAGTCGCTGGGAGCGATGCTAGATCCGTTATTGCCGTTGTTGGTGTTATCGATGCGCACGTAGTGCCACTGGGCCTGTGTCGGCTTGGGAATGCAGCACGTCGATCCGTTGCCGCCGCACACCCCGCACGCGTCCACCGCCTTGCCCGACAGCGCCACCCCGTCGCACCCGGCACACGTCCCGTTGTTGCCGCCGCACACCCCGCACTGGTCCACGCGCCCGTAGCACGCCACGCTCACCGTGTGCGACACGTGCGAGATCACGTTGGCGGCCTCGGTCGAGAAGCCCGAGTGCAGGATGACGGCGTGCAGCTCCTGCTTGCCGAACAGCGCCGGGTTGCGCGTCTCCCAGAAGATCGACACCTCGGACCTCTTGGTCTCGGTCGTCGAGCCGTTCACGCGCGGCACCAGTACCGTGCCGATGAGCCGGCCCGTGACACCCACGCCGCCGTGCCACAGCTGCACGAGCACGTTGGCCCGCGTGAACGTGTCGCCCAGCACCGTCGCCGTCACGTGGTACCCGATCGTCAACCCGCTCCCGTCGCTCGCCATCACCGGGCTCAGTCCGATCGTGGGGTCGAGCCGCAGGGTCTGGAGCGTGTAGCCGCTGTTGACCATGTCGTGGAACAAGAGGCT
>NW_004457416.1:21243-23125 GCF_000313135.1 Acanthamoeba castellanii str. Neff
CCCGCTTCTTCATCTCCTGGGTCTGGGTATGGATATTCCCCACAACGATCGCCACCGTTGCGTCGGCGACCAACTGAGATCGCGCACAAGAACCAGTTAGAAAACGAACATTTGGGACGGGAACCGGCGGACGCACAGCATCGGACTCGGACGAGATGTGGACGAGGTCGCGCGAGATCTCAAAGGACGACGTGACGCCCTCGGCGTTGGAGAGGCGCGTGAAGGAGCCGTAGCCGCCGAAGGTCATCGGGTTGACCACCACCTCCTTGCCGTCGACGATGTCAAAGTGCGTGGGCGGCGCGTTGATGACGGCGATGAGCTCCGGCACGCTCTCGAAGCGCACCTTGATCGACTGGCCCACGCGGTAGCCCAGGCCATACAGGTTGCCCACGCTCAGCGCCATGTTGTTGACCGTGCCGGCCTCCACCTCCTCGCCCCGCTGGTAGGCCGGTCCCGCGTAGCAGTGCCGTCCTGCGTTTATCGTTATGTGTGCGTGTGTGTGTGTGTGTGTGTGTCGTGTGTGTGTGCGTGTGTGTGGTGTGTGTGGTGTGTGTGTGTGTGTGTGTGTGTGTGTGTGTGTGTGTGTGTGTGTGTGTGTGTGTCGTGTGTGTGGTGTGTGTGTTTGCGTGTCAATTTTTCTCAAATATCTGCCGTGGATGAGAGAGAGAGAGAGAGAGAGAGAGAGCGAAGGTAAGCTCAACGAACCGTTGAGAAGGAATGGTCGATCGGGGTCGGGCTGCGCCGTGAGGCTGGTCAGCATGACCTTGTGCACCTCCGAGGCCATCGTGGCGAGTACTCAAACGCCACCAGCAGCTCGTTGGCGTAGCTGTCGTCCACGTTGCCTGATTCATTAACCCTCGTTATCATCGCTGGCGGGCGGGAGCAGACCAGCAGGCAGGCCTCACGACCAAAGAGCAAAGAGCAAAGAAAGAGAGAGTACCAATGGCAAGCTTGATCTCGGGACTCCTCGTGGTCGTCATCTCCACCGACTCCGTCGCCTTCTTTGAATCGCCGCTGCTCGCCAGAACCGCGGCGGTTGACTCCGGGACCGTGGGTCCGCTGGGCAACACAAAAGCAAAGCTGCCCACCAGCTCGAGACACTCCAGTCGGAAGCACGTCGCGCTGTCCACGCGGAACACGTCGGCTTGGCTGCCACTGCCCGCCGTCGCGCTGGTGAACGCCACCACGATCTCGTCGTCGCCGTCGTTGTTCATGTCGCCCGACACCATCCGCAAGCTGTGTGCCACATGTGTGTGTGTGTGTGTGTGCCGTGTGCCGTGTGTCGTGTTGCGCGTGTAGCGAGTGTGACATCAGCGACGACGGCCTTGTGGTGGTGGTGGTCGTGGAGGATGGTGGGTGGGGGTGGATGGGCGTACTTGTATTGGGCAGTGTCCCACCAGGGCGCCTCGGCGATGAGCAGCGTCTTCTGGAGCGTCATGGGCAAGGCCACCGTGAGCTGGTCGATGGCGTAGAGGTAGAGCGTGACCTCGTTGTCGTCGACGATGCCCAGCGCCAGCTCGGCCAGGCCCGAGCCCTCGTAGTCGCCCAGATTGACCGCCACGGCGTGCGGCTGCCGCAGCGAGATCAGCGAGTGCGGCACCTCCGACACCATGGCCGCCGATGACTGCGACGTCTGCCGGAAGAGCGCCCACGAGACCGTGCTCCGATCGACCATCCACGCCACCGCCAGCTATCGAGTAAGTAACCCGGGTTGTGTGTAATGTGGTCGTTGTTAGTGGCCGTTGGTCGCGTGCCGTGAGAAGTGGGAGAATCAACCAGCCCAGAGCGCGGCGAGCGCGGCGGCGGGGCTGGAGTGGGTGGGAGTGGGTGGGGGGTCGTACCATGGAGGGCAGTAGCGTTGACCTTGGCTGCGGCCAGCGAG
>NW_004457416.1:25300-26111 GCF_000313135.1 Acanthamoeba castellanii str. Neff
CCGGTCTCGCCCACGCCCACGCTCGACAGGGCGAACTTGCNCGGCACGTTGCCCACCTTGTCCCACGGCTTTATCGACTTGGTCATCACTCCTGCACTTGTACGCCAAAGAACCACATACCCCCCCCCGCACTGACATGCATCACGCACGCCCACCACAGCCTAAGCATCNGGTTTTGTTGCAAAACACGACACGACACGACACGACACGACACGACACGACACGACACGACACGACACGACACGACACGACACGACACGACACGACACGACACGACACGACACGACAGCCCAGACGCACACTCACACATACACGGCAGAAAAAGGGGCGGACCAGTTTTGAGCTCGTCGGTGTGGGTGTCGCAAAAGTAGGGGTCGTCGGTGCCCTGGGCGAGCACCGTGTGCACCGAGCCCATGGACACCTCCGACGGCCCGCTCTCGAAGGCCACGCTCACCGTCTGCCGCTGGCTGAACCACCGACCCTGGATGTTCTCGAGCAGGGCCTCGAGCACGCCCAACCTGTCCGCCGCTCCCGTGTTGGGCGACACCTGTTGTGTGACCACCACCCACCCACCCACCCACCACCGCCACCGTGGGTGTGAGGAATGGTTGGGTGGGGGTGGTTCGGAGAGAAGCTAAGGGGACGCGGATGTGGCGGCGGCTGCGGGAAAAGGAATGACCGTTTGGGCGAGGTTCTTGTCGAAGAGAGGAAGCGCAGCATCGCGATCCTTGAGACTCTCGGCCCACGAGATGCTCGACGGCAACATGGACCGCACCGGCAGCGTCATGTCGCCCAGGCCCTTGACCTCGAA
>NW_004457416.1:26200-33299 GCF_000313135.1 Acanthamoeba castellanii str. Neff
AGCAAGGCACCAACAATGCCGACAGGGACAGTCAAAACTAAGTTCACACGCATTTAAATACAACACCATGAGAAACAGCAACGAATGGGCTCCTTTGTGGCTGGTGCTGTTGCAGTCTTTGGTGGCCTGTGCAGCGCCAGTCCACAGCAAGGGCATTGTTCCACCACTGTTGAGCGACAGTGAGACATGTGGCTGTTCAATTTTGGGTGGCTCTTGGCTGCTCCTGGTTGGTGATGATCTAATTGTATGTTGAAACTATGTCAAGTAAATCATCATGTACCCATATGTGAAGATTTAGCAGCAGGGTAATGTACATATTTGCCAATGCTATGGTGTCACACACAGTAGCTCATTAATCTGCCCTTTCTCAAGATGCTCCCACTTTTGTCTTGTTTGTTAAAATAAAACCATTTTTGTGTTGTCAAAACCATTTGTATGAGGTTAAACTCACAAACAAAATCACTTTTCAAAATGACTGGACCTCTCATTTCAAATGACTGTAAGTTCCAAGAGCAGTGCTTCCAGCTCCTCCACTTCCTCCTCTTCCTCTTCCTCTTCTGGAAGAAAGCATGCAAGTCCCTTGGTTAAATGTTGGGCTTTTCCTTTTCAACTCCAATAGATATCTACTTTTTCCTTTCATACCACTCTCAACAGCTACCCACTCATCCACTAAAAAACCAAAGTTCAAGCAGTTTTGCACCCTGTTTCCTTGCCTTTTCCCCATACTTTACAAATTTCATGATTACTCTTCCTGCGCCTGTTCATCAAAATACACATATCCACACAGACATACAAATATAATGTGTACATTTTTGACAAATGAAAAATGAAAAAATGAAAAAGTACCATGGTCACTTTTTCATGAGCACTCTGTTCATGATTCCTCCATAGATTTTTGATGGCCTTAAAGCTCACCCCA
Source organism: Acanthamoeba castellanii str. Neff (assembly GCF_000313135.1). Classification (NCBI taxonomy): domain Eukaryota; phylum Discosea; order Longamoebia; family Acanthamoebidae; genus Acanthamoeba; species Acanthamoeba castellanii. The sequence continues at coordinate 27,120 of NW_004457416.1, forward strand.
TCACTAATCCTCTCCTTTATGGTCCTCTGCCTACAGACCAGGGCCAAAGTTGTTCAGTCTCAAACCTCTCCTGATGTTCAATGCTTCAACTTTGCTCCTGGTCTGTGGGTTGCTGTGTGTGCTGATTCAGATGAGGATATTCAGGACTTTTGGATTGGTGAGATTATTAGTGTTATTTGAAAGAGGGTGAGTGTCCACTGGTGGAACTTCAGCAAAGGTTGCTGGGCTGACCATGGCACTGAGGGAACTGTCCCACTTGGGTCTGTTCTGGCATCCAAACTCTGGAGGCCCACCTGACACTCCAAGAAATCTACAGATACCTGTAAAATTTAACTTTCCTCTTTCCTCCAATGTACACTTCCTTGAAATCATTTTTTGTCTCATGTACACCACTTTTTTATTTCGTTGGAAAGTACCACTGTCACTTTTTAATGAGCACTCTGTTTGAGTGTGTATTTTGTTCATTTGACTTAGTGGTATGTGCTCTTCTCACCTGCTTACCTACCAACATAGATCATGTCTTCTATCAGCTTGTCCTTACCACCTACACCTCCACACCAAAGTGTTAAGCATCCTCAACCACACTCCACTTCCTGCCACTTCACTTCATGCCTGCTTCCATCTCAACTTCAGCAGCTACTGCATCAATGGAGCTTCTGCACAACCAACATCATCACAAGTGTATCAACATCATCATCATTCACTCCAACCCAACCATAATCACATCCTGGATTTAAGCAGCCCAGACTGTGGGGTGTCAACTCCCCTCATCCAGTACCACAACTTCTTCCCAACCTTCACCCCACTCCTCCAGCTCAACCTCCACAGCATCAGCTCCCCTGTGCAGGTACTCAACCTTCCCCTTTTTTTGTTGTGTACATGCATTGAATCACTGACTACTCACAAAATCAACAGCTTTCCCAGCCCTCTTCAACCCTGTGCCTCAGAACCATCCACTTATGTGGACACAGCAGTGCCCACAATGACCTGCACAAGGACAGCTGTGGAGCTTGACACAAGTTCCACAGGAGCAGGAGCAGGGACAGAAGCCCTCACCACAACTCTGACATTGACCAAATGCCTGACCACAGTCAGTGGCAATTAATCATCAAGCACACACTTGAAAACACCAGGTGGAGGAAGCTTTGCTTGATGAATATGGAGATGCTGTGCAGTGAACAAATAAGTTTATTTCAAAAGTTGGAATGATTGGACTAGTGGTAACTCCTATCCATATCAGTATCTTCAGAGTGGAAAGGCAAAGAAAATAAAAAACACTTGCTAACCCAGTGTCTTGAAGCCTCACATAACTCCAATCTTTTCCCATTACACCAAACTAATGTGACCTTGAATTATGGCTGATGGCCCAGTTACAGCATATTTCATTATGATGCCATTTTAATCTGCCATTTCTCAAGATGCTCCCATCTTGCTATTAAGAAGATATCAACAGTGTGGCACAGCCAACTGACTTTATGTGAGTTACATGTTATTGCTGGTCTCGTTCCTCTTCTGGGCTCTCTGGCGTACCAGCACAACCATGACAGCAGCCAAGAGCGCCGCGAGGGTGAAGCCGCCCACCAGGGCGAGGCCAGTCCCGATTGCGCCGTACCTCCCCGCAGGCTGCTGCGTCTCGCTGGCGTGCACGGTGCAGGCAAAGGAGAACTCGACCGTGAAGGTGGCATTGATGAGGTTGCTCCTGGACTCCACACGGTAGGTGCCCGGCGTGAGCACCGGCCCGACGACGGCCACGGTGCCGCGGTCGAGCACCACGTCGGGCATGGGCTGAGGCCCGGTGATGGAGATCACGTGGTCGAACAGGTCCCTGTTCTCGAGCACCACCACGTCGCCCACCGCCAGCCGCTGGCCCGCGAGGCGCCACGTACGCGCGTCCACGGTCTGCGACTCCACCAGGCGCAGCAGGTGTCTGGTCGGCGCGCTCCTGTAGGCGCCGGTGCGCGGCGCCACGCGGGTGACCACCGCCGGGTCCGTCGCGGCGTGGAAGTGGGTGATCTCGAACCACGTGTGCACGTCGTCCTTGGACTCCATGACCTCGCAGCAGTGGTCGTACGACGCCTCCCCGTTGCCGGCGTCGGCGTAGACGCAGCGATCGCAGCTGTCCCTGATCTTGCGGTTGAAGCGCACGCCGAACCGGACCGACACGGCCGAGCGCTCGGCCGATTGGAGCACGTACTGGCCCGGCTCCGTGACCACAACCCTGAGATCATTGCCCGGCAATAGTTGGGGGTAATAGGCGACCGCCTTGGCCTTGTTCGATGACGCTGACGACGGGTCGAGCTTCACGAGCCGGAACGTGTAGCCGTGGCCGAGGTGCAGGTTGGTGACGAGCAGGGTCTCGCCGGCGTCGAGCGCGTTGGACAGGACCACGGTGTCAAACTCGCGGATGAGGACGGTGGCCTGGGCGAAGGGCAGGAAGCAGCAGGTCGAGTTGTCGCCGCCGCACACGCCGCACAGGTCGTGCACCGCGCCCGAGTTGGGCACGCCGTCGCAGCCCGCGCACGCGGAGTTGTCGCCGCCGCACACGAAGCACTTGTCCAGCTCCTCGCGCTCACACACGCACGCCCTGCCGCCCCCCGCCCAATCCAATTGTTATTGATTATAATAATGCGTGTTGGAATTAGTATAGATGAGGATTATGATGGTGCGGTCGTACGGATCGGTGGGGAGGCGCCCGCCGAAGCACTGGCCGGCGCAGTCCTTGGCGGCGTTGAACTCGCGCCCGGTGGTGCCCAGCACGCACTGGCCGCACTCGTCCACCACGGCCTTGCCGCCGCACATGCCCGTGCAATCCTTGCCCGAATTGGCCACGTGGCCGTCGCCCTCCACATAGCACACGCCGCACTCGTCGCGCGTCGCGTTGCCGAAGCACGTCCCTTGACAGTCCTTGTGCACGTTCGGCTGCACCACCACCACCACCACCACCACCACCACCACCACCACCACCACCACCACCACCACCACCACCACCACCACCACCACGGCAACATTGGTAAGTACATTGGGGAGGGGGAGTAACCGACGAACGAGGGCCGGGGGCGGCAACGAACCGAAAGACCAGAGCGGCCGCCGACGCAGACGCCGCAGTCGCCGATGTGGGCCGTGCCGCGGCACGTGCCGGCGCAGTCCACCCAGTAGCCCTCGCCCCGGTCGTAGTCGGCCGGCGCCACGCACAAGCCGCACGGGTTGAGGCGCGCCGGGCCGTTGCACACGCCCTTGCAGTCCGCAACTGCCCCGTCTTCCACGCAACTCACTGCCTTCTTCTCATCCTCCTCCCGCTCCTCCATCTCCTGCTCCTGCTCCCCCGTCGTGGCCTGCAGGTGGAAGAACAGTAAATAAGATTACTAATAAAGTGCACACACACACACCACACGCACACGCACACACACGCGCGCACACACACACACACGCGCGCGCGCGCGCGGACAAACAAAGAGGAAAAGAGAGAACGAACCTGGTCACGTTGGCCGTATGGTCTCATGCAAGTAGGAGGCTGACCTTGGAAGATAACCATTCGGGCCGGGCCACCGCAAACGCCGAAGCAGTCGATCCGAGTGTCCCCGTTGCAGATTCCCGCACAGTCGCGCACAGCGTTGCCGTTGCACGTTCCCGCGCAGTCGAACACGCTGGTGCCGTGGCAGGTACCGCTGCAGTCCATCTGTGCGTTGGACACCCGGCCGGTGGTGCCGCCCGAGCACATGTCGCACTCGTCGATCATGGCCGAGCCGTTGCACACGCCGGCGCAGTCGATGGCCGGGTTGGGCGCGTAGCCTGGCGCTGTCCGATCGACGCACACACCGCACACGTCCACCTGAGCCGGGCCGAACAGGGTGCCCTGGCAGTCGCGGCACGAGGTGCCGTCGCCGCCGCACACGCCACACTCGTCCACGACAAGGTCCGGCGGCGTGACCAGCACCACGCCGTGGACCGCCGGGTTGTTGGAGTCGTGCCACACGTACAGGCCCGGGCTGAAGAACCTGTGCGGCATGCTCGCCGCGCCCGGCGCCAGCACCGCCGACGGCCCGTCGGGCTTGGCCACGATCGGCGCGAAGTTGAAGAGTCCTGGGAAGGCATAGCCGGCGTCCGCCGTCGCGGGGTTGGGGCAGCGCTGGAAGAAGGCGTCCTCCGCTGAACATTCCCCACTAGAGCGCGCTTCCTGCGACGAGCCGGACCGGCGACAGAGGCAGCGGACATCGGGCGATGACCTTGCGGCCGGGTCGAAGGCCGAACGCCTCACCTCGGCAGTCATTTGTGAGAAAGCCTGGTGGTGGGTGGCATGTGAGTGTGTGTGTGTGCGTGCGTCGTGTGTGTGTGTGTGTGTGTGTGTGTGTGTGTGTGTGTGTGTGTGTGTGTGTGTGTGGTATCTCACCGCTTCTTCTTCAGGTAGGAGCATGCCAGTCGAGTTGGAGAGTGATGTCATGCGATCGAGCCGCTTATTCAGTTCTACGAGCTTCGCCACCACTGACGTGCGCAGGCGCGAACGGTCGCTGGCGCTGGACCAGCGCACGCCGGCCAAACGAGCGCTGTGGGTGACGTCGTGAAGGAGGTACTCGGACACCTCTTCGGCTCTCGTAGTCGTCACGCTATCGTAGTCGGTCTCCTCCTCAGCGCAGCACACGCCGCCCATCACGAATTCCTCACCGGCGCCTTCCGCAGCAAAGGTGCCCACCTCCCTCGCCTGTCGGCTGCCAGATGGCCGAGTCGTCCTCCTGTACGTAGGTGGGTGGGCGTATAGTAATAATTGCTGGTTGGTTTGGTAGTCCGTTGCATGGTTTGTTCAGCGGGGTGTGGTTCGTACCAGCCGGGGAACAGGTCTGCGGTATCCCGGTCCTGCTGCGACTGGCCATGGCCCTCGCCGGCCCGGCGGCGGAGATAGGCCGACGTGGTGTCCGGGGCGGGTGGTGAAGGGCCTTCGGGAGGGGTCGACAGCTCCACGTGATCCTTGATCCACATCGTTGAGGCGTACTCCTGCACATGAACGCACACGCACACGCACACGACGAATTCAAAGCTGTTTAACCAACGTCGTCATTATTGACACAGGCGACCGAAGGGGAGCCACCTGTAGGACTGCGTCGAGAGAGTCGGCATCGGGCAGGTCGCCCAACAGAGTGTGGCCCTGCTGAGTCGCCAGCCGCGACAGATCGACCACTGGCGCGCCCTTGTAGTCGTAGGCCCCGCTCACGATCTTCACCTCCCAGTTGAGCAGGTTCTCCCACACCACCAGGTCGCCCACGCGCGCCCGCGTCACCATCGACGACCACGACGACGAGTCGCTGGGGGCGACGCTGGATCCGTTGCTGCTGTTGTTGCCGTTGTCGTTGATGTTGCGGTGGTCGATGCGCACGTAGTGCCACTGGGCCTGTGTCGGCTTGGGAATGCAGCACGTCGATCCGTTGCCGCCGCACACCCCGCACGCGTCCACCGTCTTGCCCGACAGCGGCACCCGGTCGCATCCAAGGCACGTCCCGTTGTTGCCCCCGCACACGCCGCACGCGTCCACGCGGCCGTAGCACGCCACTCTCACCGCGCGAGACACGTGCGAGATCACGTTGGCGGCCTCGGTCGAGAAGCCCGAGTGCAGGACGACGGCGTGCAGCTCCTGCTTGCCGAACAGCGCCGGGTTGCGCGTCTCCCAGAAGACCGACAGCTCGGACCTCTTGGTCTCGGTCGTCGAGCCGTTCACGCGCGGCACCAGCACCGTGCCGATGAGCCGGCCCGTGCCGCCCACGCCGCCGTGCCACAGCTGCACGAGCACGTTGGCCCGCGTGAACGTGTCGCCCAGCACCGTCGCCGTCACGTGGTACCCGATTGTCAACCCGCTCTCGTCGCTCGCCACCACGGGGCTCACCGCGATGGCAGGGTCGAGCCGCAGGGTCTGCAGCGTGTAGCCGCTGTTGGCCATGTCGTGGAACAAGAGGCTGTAGGCGTGGTTGTTGTCCTCGTGCATCTCGTCGAGCTCGTCGTTGTCGTCGATCGTCGCGTGGATGTTCTGCACGCCGTCGAAGCGGAACAGGAACCACACCTCGCGCTTGCCCTGGCTCGGGATCAGCCCCACCCTCTCGATGCCGACTGGCACACGCATATCACACACACACACACACACGTCACATACGGACGCGACACAGTGTGTGAGAGCCTGCGTGCGTGCGTGTGTGTGTG
>NW_004457416.1:33323-37089 GCF_000313135.1 Acanthamoeba castellanii str. Neff
AAAAACATGTGGGTGTGCACGCAAACGTACTGAGGGCGTTGTCGTCGAGCAGGCACGCCTCGTCGAGGCAGTTGTCGGGACTCCCGCGCCACAGCGCCACTTTCACGTTGCGCGCGTCCACGAGCGCCTTGTTGCGCACCGTCACCGCCACCTCGACCACCTCGCCCTCGCGCGGCACCGCCGGCGTCGCCACCATCTCCTTGGTCAGCATCGTGCGGTCGCGCTTGAACGTGGCCCACCACCAGGGCAGGTTGAACGCCGGGTCGGCCTTGCTGTAGGTGCGCTCCCACCACGTCGACACGCCCGGGTAGTGGCCCGGCTCGGCCGTGTAGTCCACCTTAAGGTACCCGCGCCCGTCCGGCACGCGCGCCATCCACACGAAGGGCTGCACGCGGTAGGCGAACTCCGGGTTGATGGGCTCCACGTGGCACACCACCGACACGTCGCGCTCGATCTCGGCCGTTCGCGTTTGCGATGCCATGTCGTCGTCGCTCCTGTCCTTCGAGCCATGGCCTTGAGCGTGGATGTTGATGAGGTCGGGCGTCGAGAAGATCATGCCCACGCCCATGAACGACGCCATGAACTGCGATGTGATGTGGATTTGATGACAGCACACTGGTCAGCGCGTTGCACCAGGATCGCCAATGTATAGACACGCCAATAAAAGCCAATTTTCGGGTGCGTGTGCGTGGATGGGGCGCAAGGCAGTCAGACTGCCGACCTACCTTGGTGTGCAGGTCGACATTCACGCCCACCGAAAAGCTGTCGACGTGCGTGGTCGAGTTGTGTTCGCCCCCGACCTTGCTTTCTGATTTGCCGGTGCTCTGTGCCACCGATTGCTGTTGTTGTTGTTGTTGTTGTTGTTGTGTACATTCGGTGCCACACGAGAGTGAGTGTGAAGAAGAAGAAAGAAAAAAGAGGGCAAGCAGGAAAAGCGGACAAGTAAGAGTGCTGAGAGAGAGAGGAGAGAGGAGAGAGGAGAGAGGAGAGAGGAGAGAGGAGAGAGGAGAGAGGAGAGAGGAGAGAGGCGGACCTCGTGCTCGTTGGGGCCGAGAGTGACCTTCTCGCCCACCATGATGCGGTTGGCCGGGTTGAAGTCCTCGGGCGCGCGCGACGAGTAGGTGAGCACGTTGAAGGGCTCGTGGTCGGGCGTGAACCACCACAGGTCGCGCCCGTCGCCCTTCTGCACGCAGTCCTCGCCGCAGCTCGACGACGCCCAGATGTCCAGCGACCCGACCTGCACGCCGCTCTGGTCCACGATGGGGAACTTCCACAGGTCGCGCGTCGTCGACATGTACAGCACCACGTCATCGCCCGACGCCACCAGATCGCGCGACACCGAAATCTGCTCCATCGTCGACCAACCCAGCTCCTCCGCCCGCTTCTTCATCCCCTGCGCTTGCTCGGCCACGTTGGCCGCCACAGCCACCACCTTGGCCCTCGCGCTCGCCTGGCCAGCAGCAGCAGCACCACCACCACGATCACCACATGGTTGGGTTAGGTCAGCTAAGATTAAGTAAGAGTGGAGGTGGTGGGGCCAAACGCACTCCAGCGGTTTGGCCGTTGACGTGGACGAGGTCGCGCGAGATCTCGAACGACGACGTGACGCCCTCGGCGTTGGAGAGCCGCGTGAAGGAGCCGAAGCCGTTGAAGGTCATCGGGTTGACCACCACCTCCTTGCCGTCGACGATGTCAAAGTGCGTGGGCGGCGCGTTGATGACGGCGATGAGCTCCGGCACGCTCTCGAAGCGCACCTTGATCGACTGGCCCACGCGGTATCCCAGGCCGTACAGGTTGCCCACGCTCAGCGCCATGTTGTTGACCGTGGCGGCCTCCACCTCCTCGCCCTGCTGGTAGGCCGGTCCCGCGTAGCAGTGCCGCCCTGCGTTTATCATTGTGTTGTTGTTGTTGTTGTTGTGTGTGTGTGTGTGTGAGAGAGAGAGAGAGAGAGAGAGAGAGAGAGCAGAGAGAGCAGAGAGAGCAGAGAGAGAGAGCGAAGGTAAGCTCAACGAACCGTTGAGAAGGAATGGTCGATCGGGGTCGGGCTGCGCCGTGAGGCTGGTCAGCATGACCTTGTGCACCTCCGAGGCCATCGTGGACGAGTACTCAAACGCCACCAGCAGCTCGTTGGCGTAGCTCTCGTCCACGTTGCCTGGTTCATTAGCCATCGTTATGTTATTGGTGGTGGCTGGTGGCTGGTGGCTGGTGGCTGGTGGCTGGTGGCTGGTGGCTGGTGGCTGGTGGCTGGTGGCTGGTGGCTGGTGGCTGGTGGCTGGTGGCTGGTGGCTGGTGGCTGGTGGCTGGTGGCTGGTGGCTGGTGGCTGGTGGCTGGTGGCTGGTGGCTGGTGGCTGGTGGCTGGTGGCTGGTGGCTGGTGGCTGGTGGCTGGTGGCTGGTGGCTGGTGGCTGGTGGCTGGTGGCTGGTGGCTGGTGGCTGGTGGCTGGTGGCTGGTGGCTGGTGGCTGGTGGCTGGTGGCTGGTGGCCGTGGGCCAAAGGGAGCAGACCAGCAGGCCCTCCTCACAACCGAAGCACGGAGAGAGCCATAGAGCACAGCGAAAGAGAAAGAGAGGGGGGGTACCAATAGCAAGCGTGATCTCGGGACTCCTCGTGGTGGTCATCGCCGGGGTGGAATCATGCGGGACCGTGGGTCCGCTGGGCAGCGTGAAGGCAAAGTTGCCCACCAGGTCGAGACACTCCAGCCGGAAGCACGTCGCGCTGTCCACGCGGAACACCTCGGCTTGGCTGCCGCTGCCCGCCGTCGCGCTGGTGAACGCCACCACGATCTCGTCGTCGCCGTCGTTGTTCATGTCGCCCGACACCATCCGCAAGCTGTGTGCCACAAGTGTGTGCCAAGTGTGTGTCGTGTGCCGTGTGTCGTGAGAGTGACATCAGCGACAGCCGTATGGTGGAGGTCGTGGTGGGTGGGGGTGGGTGGGTGGGTGGGTGGATGGGCGTACTTGTATTGGGCAGTGTCCCACCAGGGCGCCTCGGCGATGAGCAGCGTCCTCTGGAGCGTCATGTTCAAGGCCACCGTGAGCTGGTCGATGGCGTAGAGGTAGAGCGTGACCTCGTTGTCGTCGACGATGCCCAGCGCCAGCTCGGCCAGGCCCGAGCCCTCGTAGTCGCCCAGGTTGACGGCCACGGCGTGCGGCTGCCGCAGCGAGACCAGCGAGTGCGGCTCGTCCGACACCATGGCCGCCGACGACTGCGACGTCTGGCGGAAGAGCGCCCACGAGACCGTGCTCCGATCGACCATCCACGCCACCGCCAGCTGTGGTGTATGCAACCCGGGTCGTGTGTCATTTGGTCGTTGTTGTTGTTGTTATTGGCCATTGGTCGCGTGCCGTGAAAAGCGGGAGAATCAACCAGCCCAGAGCGCGGCTGGAGCGGGTGGGAGCGGGTGGGGGTCGTACCATGGAGGGTAGAGAGTTGACCTTGGCTGCGGCCAGCGAGTAGCCGAACCCGGCCGCGTCCAGCCGGCTCCCGCTCTCCACACCCGCCGTCGTCGCCGCCGCGCCCGTGAGCATGATCGGGTATCTCGGGCTCCCCGGCACCGCCACCTCGACCGCCGTGGCGAACAGGCTCCGCAGCTTCTCGCTCTCCGCAAAGCACCCCAGGCATGGCTGCAGGTCCTGCAGGCTGGCCTTGGCCACGCCGCTGCCCCACACGGCCGTCGACTCCATGCGCAGGTCCCATATGAACACGCGCAGCGCGCCGCCGCCGCTGGCGTCGACGAAGCCAAAGGCCAGCTCGGGGTAGCCGTCGT
>NW_004457416.1:37110-59568 GCF_000313135.1 Acanthamoeba castellanii str. Neff
CAGTGTCCCACCAGGGTGCCTCGGCGATGAGCAGCGTCTTCTGGAGCGTCATGGGCAAGGCCACCGTGAGCTGGTCGATGGCGTAGAGGTAGAGCGTGACCTCGTTGTCGTCGACGATGCCCAGCGCCAGCTCGGCCAGGCCCGAGCCCTCGTAGTTGCCCAGGTTGACCGCCACGGCGTGCGGCTGCCGCAGCGAGACCAGCGAGTGCGGCACCTCCGACACCATGGCCGCCGACGACTGCGACGTCTGCCGGAAGAGCGCCCACGAGACCGTGCTCCGATCGACGATCCATGCCACTGCCAGCTATCCGTTGGTCGCGTGCAGTGAGAAGCGGGAGAATCAACCAGCCCAGAGCGCGGCGGGCGCGGCGGCGGGGCTGGAGTGGGTGGGAGCGGGTGGGGGGGCGTACCATGGAGGGCATAGCGTTGACCTTGGCTGCGGCCAGCGAGTAGGAGAACCCGGCCGCGTCCAGCCGGCTCCCGCTCTCCACGCCGGCCGCCGTCGCCGCCGAGCCATAGAGCATGATCGGGTATCTCTGGAACGGCACCGGCACCTCGACCGCCGTGGCGAACAGGCTCCGCAGCTTCTCGCTCTCCGCAAAGCACCCCAGGCATGGCAGCAGGTCCTGCATGCTGGTCTTGGCCACGCCGCTGCCCCACACCTCGACTGACTCCATGCGCAGATCCCACATGAACACGTGCAGTGCGCCGGTGTTGGCGTCGAGGAAGCCAAAGGCCAGCTCGGGGTAGCCGTCGTTGTCAAAGTCGCCCGTCGCCATCTCGATGTGCCCGCCCTCGCCCAGCACCACCGCGCTCCCGCCCACGGCCAGATCGCGCACCACCACCGTCGTGGGCTCGCTGTTGGAGCCCACCCACGTGAAGGAGGCGTGCAGCGCGCCGCCCTCGTATCCGAACAGGGTCACCACCTCGTCCTTCCAGTCGTTGTCCAAGTCGGCGCTCGCGCTCGCCATCACCATCTTCTTGCCCACGGCCGGCGTGTCCGTGTGCTTGAACGCCGCGTTGGCATCTACCCTCCATTCCCACCCCCCACCGCCGCCACCACCACCGCCATTAGTGCACCGTTGTTATTTGTTACGGGAGCCGACCCACCATTCACTTGAGCGCGCGACACACACACACACACACACACACACACACACACACACACACACACACACACACACACACACACACACACACACGACGCATCCAACAACTACCAACAACCAACACAACTCACGCACCTTTGCACCGGGCCTGCACCATGAGTGCCTTCTTCACCCGCGGCTCCGAGCTGCACTCCATGCTCAGGTCGCGCGCCACCACCACCACGCTCCCGTTGTTGTCGAGGCGCGGGCGGAAGAAGGGCTCCGTGTGGTGGCGCACCATGGTCGACTTCAAGTAGTGGTCCTCCGTGCCGCCATAGGTCACCGGCGCCATGTGTGCCTGCGCGTGGTGCTCGCGCGACTCGTACAGCGCCTGCCGTCGCGTCGACCGCTCGGCCCGCAGCGACCGGTCCTCGCGGCACTCGACCTGCTCGTCGGCGCACAGGAACGGCTCGCCCTCGGTCTCGCCATAGAGCGTGTCAACGGCGCGCACCGCACACGACGTATGGCCCACGCACGCGCTCGCCACGCGCTTCTTGACCGTGGCCGCCGAGGCCTCGCACGCGTCGTGCACCGTGAGCGGCTTCATTGTGGCGACATCCTCGCACGAGCCCTCGATGCGGCCGTAGCGCGCCCACACGATCTCCGAGATGATGCTGCCGACGGGGCATTCGAGGAACACAGTGTCGTCGTCGGCGGCGGCACGCGCGTACAGCTGCCCTTGGCCGAAGCCGCAGATGGCCTCCGCCCCTGCACACCACCACCACCACCACCACCACCACCACCACCACCACCACCACCACCACCACCACCACCACCACCACCACCACCACCACCACCACCACCACCCATTAATCACTGCTTTTCTTATTTGCATTTTACAAATACGCCAAGAGAGAGAACCCACTAATTATTAAATCAATAATAGGAAAAGATGTGGAAAAGATGATCGAGGTGTTAGGCGGGGTTGGGTTGGGTTGATTTCGTTGAAGCAGATCCTGCCCGGTACATACAGGCAGAGGGGGGGGTTGAGGTCCAGGTGGGGTGGGGGGGGGTGAGATACCTTGGAAATGGAGGCAGTTGTCCGAGGTAAAGTCGAGCCACCAGTCGCGCACGAAACCCGTCCCCGTTGCGTTATCCCTGTGTTCCACGTTGAGATGCCAGTCGGCCCGCACGGGCCGGCCCGCCAGCGAGCCCAGGTCGGGCACCGTGCTCACTGTGAATTGCTGTGGCGTGGTGGCGCCTGCTGCATCGCCCGCCAAAATCAAACACATCCATCAACCAACAGAGCAAAGAGAAGAAAAAGAAGAAATAAATCTCTCTGTGTGGGAGGCCATGATGAGAGAGAGAGAGAGAGAGAGAGAAAAGGGGACGTACTGCCAAAGTCCTTGAGGAGGACGGTGGTGCGCATGTTGGTGGCGCGAGGCAGCGCGCTCTGCTTGCCCTCACGCGTGAGCGTGATGCGGACGTCGTTGGGCGCGCTGTGCACCAGCACCACGTTGACCGTCACCGAGCTCACGCACTCGGTCTCGCCCACGCCCACGCTCGACAGGGCGAACTTGCGCGGCACGTTGCCCACCCTGTCCCACGACTTTATCGACCTTGTCATCACTCCTGCCGTTGTCGCCGACCCCCGCCCCCCACCGCGCGCGCGCAGCCGCATGCATGGTCACCACCACAGTGAGCGACACAAACTGCACGGCACCCTCCAAGTTTGCGCGCGGGGAAGCGGGTACCGGCTTTGAGCTCGTCGGTGTGGGAGTCGCAAAAGTAGGGGTCGCTGATGCCCTGGGCGTGCACCATGTGCACCGAGCCCATGGACACCTCCGACGGCCCGCTCTCGAAGGCCACGCTCACCGTCTGCCGCTGGCTGAACCACCGGCCCTCGATGCGCTCGAACAGGGCCTCGAGCACGCCCAACCTGTCCGCCGCTCCCGTGTTGGGCGACACCTGTTGTGTGGTCACCGTGGTGTGAGCAACGGTTGGGTGGGGGTGGTTCAGAGAAGGTAAGGGGACGCTGCGGCGGCGGCTGCGGCGGCGGCGGCGGGAAAAGGAATGACCGTTTGGGCGAGGTTCTTGTCGAAGAGAGGAAGCGCAGTATCGCGATCGCGCAGACTCTCGGCCCACGAGATGCTCGACGGCAACATGGACCGCACCGGCAGCGTCATGTCGCCCAGGCCCTTGACCTCGAACGCCAGCCCCGTTTGGGTGAGCTGCACGAGCTGGGTGGCCGCGCCGTCAAAGGCCACCACGTGGGCCAGGTAGGTGCCGGCAAAGTCGAACGACACGGGCAACTCGTAATAGGCGCATGTCGGGTCGCGCTCGCTCTTTGCTCGGCACGCCGAGAATCTGAACTGCTTGGCCACGCCTCCGTTCACCCCCACCTATTTCATTATTATATCATATCATGTGTTGTATGTTGTGTCGTGTCGTGTCGTGTCGGGTGTGGCGTGTGTCAGTCATTCATTTGTACATGTTCAGGTTTTCCAACTGGTCCCGGGGGGGGGCAGCCGTTGGAGAGAACAGAGAAGAAGGCGTGGGCGAGGCAAACCTGGGGCTGGCGCGAAGGGCCTGCGAAAAAGTCGAGGAAGAACAGGTCGGCGTCCTCGCCGCCCACCCGGTTGTTCCCGTCCGCGTCGCACAGGCTCACGCGCGCGCTCTGCTCGCGCAGCACCCGCATCTCGCCCCCGTCGGCTTCGTTGCCCACGGCCTTCACGATCGAGCTCGCCATGTCGAGCGGCCCGTAAAGCGCGAAGGTGCCCTTGACCTTGGACTCAATTGACCGGTTCCCAGCACCAGGGTTGGACTTCCACCAGACGGCCACCGTGAGTTGCGACCCGATGATCTTGGTTCCATTGGCACGCACGTAGTCCGCCAGGTGGTGGGCGGGCATGATGCACAGGCCAGAGATGGTGAGCGAGTCCGACTGGGCCACAAATCGGCCGTCATAGGGCGTCACCTTACCCTCCCATACGTCGGTATCTCGATTCATGTTTCCCGTCCTGTGGTGGTGGTGGTGGTGGTGTTGGTGGTGGTGGTGGTGGTGGTGGTGATGTTGGTGGAAAATGATGACTATGACGGAGAGGGAGCCGAGGACGTACTCGACAGTGGTGGCGTGCGAGATCACGCATTTGGCCATCATGGACAAGTTGGCCCGGGGGATCACAAGGCCCACGAGGGCGATCACCGTTTCCGTCTCGCGCGTGTGGTCACCTCCCAGCGGCGCCGTGGACCGCAGAATCGGCTCCTCGTCACCATACTCTGCTCACCAACACACGCACGGTACGTAATTCATTATTATTATTATAATTCAACCAACGAAAGAGAACGTAAGAGTGAGTTGATGGGTGGTGATGGTCTGGGGTGGGCGGCGACGGCGGGGGGGAGGGGCACGAACCGTTTTCGCACCACTCTCCGTAAGCGAGCTCGGGGCACACGCACTCGACGTTGGAGATGTCCTTCGACCACCAGCAGGCGCCGCCATGCAGGCACTCCTGCCCGCACTTTGCGAAGCTCGTAGGGGCCGTGCGCGACAGGCCGAACCGGGTCTCCACCTGCACCTGCAGGTCGAGAGAGCTCACCATGGCCGACTCGGGCTTGACCAGGTTACATGTGATCTCCACCGCTGTAGCCCCCAAAACCCCCCCCACCACGCACCACGCACCACACAACCCACAAAACAGGGTTGAACTGTTTTAGAGAGAGAGGGAGAGAGAGAGTGTGTTCGTTGGCTTTTGGTTGTTGGTCGTGGTACCGGAGGCTTGGATAGAGTTGGCGATGCACGCAGTGCTGCCACCACCATCACCACCACCACCGGTGATCTGCACCACAGGCAGCTCCTGCGGGTCCGGGTGGAGGTCCCTGCCGGTGATGCGCAGCTTCGGCACGTTGTTGACCAGGGTGACCTGGGTTCCCATGATCCGCGGCGCTGCCTCCTGCACTCCCGCCGCCGCCGCCGCCCACAAACACCAGAGGCCCACACACACACACACACACACACACACACACACACACACACACACACACACACACACACACACACACACGGTGAGGAGGAGGAAGAAGGCAAACCCAGCCACTATCAACACCACTACCCGACATAGCATGACACGACACGGCCAGCGCCACGGCACGTGAAAAAAGAAGGAGTGGAGGGGGGGGCAAAGAAGGAGACTCGCGCGAGCGGGGGCGTTACCGACACAGTGCTGGATGCGATCTTGGTCACTCTGCCTTCGATCGTGGTGCTGCAGTACCCATCCCACGGCATGCTGTCCCTGTTTTGGAAGGTCATGGTCCTGGACCAGGTCTGTGTTTGGCCCGTGCTCATCGCGGGGAAGGTGAACTCGTCCTGCACGCGCTGCGACGGATCGTCGCCGTGGGCCCAGGAGCAAATCGCGCCGTCAGCGTCTTTCTCCCAGGCGTCGATCTTGATCGTCAGCTGCGAGCTCTGAGTCGTGAAGTCGGCCTCCCACTGGAGCGCTTGCTCCCACGGCAGGTTGTTGTCGCTGTTGCCCGTCACGCACATGCTCTTTCCGTCGACGATGACGTTCCACGCCCACTCTTCTTCCCCATCATTCCAGTCCAAGCTGCCGCGCCGCCCGGGTGGCAAGAAAGAATCAGACAGCTTTGCTATTTAAGTATGGATGGATGGATGGATGTATAGGTACCCCCCCTTCCGCACTCAAACAACACAGACAAAAAGGAAGGAAGGAAAGGAGAAGGGCAGCCTGTACTGTTGACACCAATAGGTAAGCTGCACCTTGGTGATGGTGACGGTGTAGTCGTCGGCCGCCGCTTGAGGTAACATCGTCATCAGCATCATGCTGCTGCTGCTGCTGAGAGCAAACAGCGCCAAGAGGGAGACCAGAAGCCCTTGCCATCGGCCAGATGGAACGAAAGGAGGCGGCCTCATCCCGTTTTCTCCGTTGCCGTTGGCAGGACCGAGGACTAAGTATTTACTTTTTGTTTGCTCTCTTCTGGTGTCAGAGGGTCTTTTCTTTCAGTTCAAAAGAAACGCCTGCTGCCGCGTTTCACTTCACTCGCTTCCTATTTTGGACACCACCTTCTTTTGTTTAATTCATTATAATTACTTATTATTATTATTTTGTTGTTTTAAATCGAGGACACCTGGGCACAGACATGTCGAGCTCCTCCTCTACTGCACTCTGATCAGTTAAAGAGAGGGGCGCAGGTCTCGAACGTGCCGTAGGACAGCTCGTCGTGCGGGGCAGTGCTGTTGCCGTAGGCCATCATCATCTCTTCGGCGTTGCACCGCCGGTCCACGTAGAACGCCGTCCAGGGGCTCATTCTATTGAATGAGGTCCACGTCCATGAGCAGATGGGACCGGGGGCCGGGATGCCTCCACACTCGTTATACATGGTTTCCGGGTCGCCGACATCAAACATCCCGATGACATAGCCGTCGCAGGTGATGGTGGCGCTGACCCAATTGCCGTCGTTGGCCATGAACCCGTCGACGGGGACGTAGTTGATCGCATCAAGCTTAACCGGGCTGACCAAGTAGTTCCTGCTGTCGCCGTTGAAGTTGATATTCACCGAGCAGGAGTAGTCCCACGTGCTGTTCGACGCTGATGTGCTGTTCGACTCTGACGTGCTGTTCGACGCTGACATGCTGTTCGACTCCATGTCCCAGGGTTTAGCAAAGGCCCAGAAGGCGAACCCGTTGGCATGCCAGCAGCAAGCTGGTCCGCAACCGGAGCCCGCGCAGATGGCGTAGGACGCAGTCACCATCATGTTGCTACTAACAGTTTTTTTCGGCAAGTAATGGAAATTGATGGAGGGTAAGAAAGCAAAGGCATGGTGCATTTTGAAGTTGTTCAGCAAAACAAGCTAAGTTCAGATTTTCTGGATTGTGTACATGTGCACAATAAACTTAGTATCAGCAGGTTGAACAGGTAGTCATCATGTATGTGTACACAATAAAATGAGTGTCCTGTTTTACAGTTTTTGTCCATGCTTGTCACCCTGCTACCACCAGCCAGGGCCAACAACAAGTAACTTTTGAAGCTCCTGCTGAAGGAGCTTACTGCCCCATTGCATATATGCTATTTTCAAAGCCCATTATGCTATGAAACTGCAGGACATTCTGTCACATACACATATGTGACAAAAGTGAGTGTCTAGATAGAAATGTATATTTTTTGGATGGATATATATTTTTGTCTGGTTAAATCCTAGCAGGAAAGGACCAAAAAAATGTGTGTAGTTGTTGCATATGTGTACACAACAAAAGTGAGTGTCTGGATAAATATTTTTTGGTTGGAAAAACATTTTTTGTCCAGTTAAATCCTAGCAGGAAAGGACTGGAAAAACATGTGTAGTTGTTGTGTACATGTATGCAACAAAAGTGAGTGTCTGGATATATATTTTTTGGTTGGATATATATTTTATGTCCAGTTAAAGCCCAGCATGAAAGGACTGAAAAAAACGTGTGCAGTTGTTGTGTACACATATGTGACAAAAGTAAGTGTCTGGATAGAAATTTTTGGTTGTCACATATATGTACATGATAGAAATTGGTCATTACAGACCTTGACTGATGGCCCAGTTACAGTGTCATGTCTCTCATAATGATGGTATTTGAATGTGCCATTTCTCAAGATGCTCCCAATTTTGTCTTGCTATTTTTAAATTAAAATCATTTTTGTGTTGTCAAAATGATTTATAGAGGCTTAAACTCACAAACAAAATCACTTTTCAAAATGACTGGACCTCTCATTTCATGACTGCAAGTTGAGGAAAATGTTGACATGATTCAATGAAATAGTTGATGGAGTTCATGTAAACATAACCAGCCAGCTGTTCATTGTGAATAATCATTGGCTGGATGGGGTCAGAGGCGTGTGGAAATGTCTCACACTTGCTGAGGATGTCTGACTTACTACCTCCAGCCGCCTTGACATCATTAACATTCTTGTTACAATACTTGTAATTCTTCATTGTAAATTGTAAATTGAGGTTGCTCTTTCACAACTCTATATATAAATGTAACATAAAATAATCTTTAAGTTAAATAATTGTAACATACTTTTGTGGTCTGTTCACATGGACACTTTTTGTCAGTGGACAAAGTGGCTAGACTTGATTATATAAAAATTGACCACATTGGCCAATGGACACTACCAGGTATGCCTGTCCTCAGCCAGTGTTCAATAAACAGAGGCACATTGCCTGTCAGCTTACTCCTCATTATCCAGTATATCCATGACATCTTATTCATGAGACTGTCCATAAATTTAGGTTACGATTAATTAATTAAAGATAAATATATGTTACATTATACACAATCAACAATTACCAATTACAAATTACAAATTTACCAATGAATGCAATTTACATGTTTATGCTGAAGCAGGAAGTTAAGGTAATCTGTAAACTCCTTGACTGTTCCCATATCTTGGCCAAAGTTGATATTGACAAGATGGGACATGCAATTAAGAGACTGCACAGATTAGAACAAATCAAACATTGGAAAATACTGGAAAGATGCACTTGGTCAACTTCATGCATATGGTTACTTTTACCCAGAACATCAAAAAAGAGTCCACTTCTTTGGTGCCCTGCCCTCTGAATCTGAACAAGTGATGATTTGTGAAATCATGATGAGTAATAACATACAAGGTTGAACCTTTTTAAATTCTTAATGGTAATAATCAAAATTATTTTTTGGCATTACACTTGCCTTACCGCCACTAGTTCCACTCAAAAGAATGAATCCCAATGCAGCTCTGGCGCCCAGGATCAAGGATTTATAATCTAGTTTGGGCAGCTTGTCCATCAATGACACTTTGTTTAATTAATTTAGATGTCCTAGCAGGGCATTGCACAGTTCCATCCTGCACAGTGCCAAACTGTCTCCTGCCAGTTTCCTCAATGTTCCATACGTCCAACAAAAAATGGCTGGTCCCCATAGAGTTTTTTTTGTTGGTGTGCACTGAGGAAGACAACCATGGACATTGAAGAATGGGCTAATAAATGGAAAACTAGACCATGTATTCATCTATGCATGGCTGTTGTGAACTCCAACAGCTGTCCAGAAGACACAGGTATGCTGTTCCTCCCCATCTGCAAAGGGACCCTTCAAGGCTGTGAAGGTCTCCTTCATCCTCCCAAACAGCCCCTCAACCCATGCACAAGTGGTGTGGATGAGCTTGTTGTTCTTCTTGTCCTCCTTGGTGAGCTGTTGGACTCCTTCCATGGTTGTAGCATCTCCTCTTGCACAGGCCTTGGGGGTCACAAACTTGACATTGTTGAGGGTGTTGCCCCATGAGAAGTGGTTGTTGCTGATGATGCTCCTGTGAGGTGTTCTTTGATCCAGTCTTGCTGTAGCTTGAGAAACTCGCCATCATGGAGCTTTGGTGTGTAGCCACCCCAGACTGCTTGAATCTTGCAGTTGGCATCTTGAAGGACCATGAAGTGCTGGGCTGGGCTGTTCTTCTTGAATGACCAGGAGGGATCCTTACATGAGATGGTGGACTTGCCCTCAAGCCTGAGGTCCATTGAGTCAATCCACAGGCAGGTGTCATGGATGATGCCAGTAAACTGATGATGACCAGCCATGTGTGCCCATTCCACTTGGTTGCCAAGTTGTGTCTTCAATTTCCCCCATGCCTTGAAGTGATGACAAAGGATATGGGTGTTGTGGTGAAGGGTACAGTTGCCCCCTTTGAGCCATGCCTTGACCATGTTGAACAGGTGATCATAGCTGATGGCGTAGAGGTCCTTGTAAAGGGCAAGCAGCACCCACTGACACACAAACATGCGCCCATGGTTCTGCCCCCAGAGGGCTGGCTGGCTATGCTCAGCAAATTGGATGATGTCCCTAACAATGTGCGCTGGGATGCAGCGTTCCACCTCCCTCATGAGTGCTGCCTGGGTGAGCTCCATTGCTTTCTTCTGTGCCCAGTCCTGTGTACTTATACTGCAAATTTTTTATTGGCGAAAAGTTGTTGATGGGGGGCCAACGTTTTGTCTGCAATGTACAGAACAATGTTGTTATTGGGATACTCAGAGTAATTTACATTTAAAGGTGTACTGATGGGGACTTTGGGCAACTCAATTATTTGAGCAGATGGCTCCTTAGGAGACTGGGTGTAGAAGGCTGCACAGTAGCTGGGATAGGCTGTACCAGACTTGACTTTGGCACAGTATCTCTTTGCCACTCTTTCCTCATCACTACCATTTTTTGCTGTTTATATTATGTGCACTATAAAAATTGAGCTTACTTAATTACTTACCATAAATTAATTACTTTACTGCGCTGGCTCATCATCAATAAAATCAGCCTGATTCTGGCAGTCTTCTTTCTGGATGTTTAAGGTATTCTGCAAATCCTCACCAGTTGACACAACCCTATTATGAATGTGTGCACTATGACCTAGCAGTGCAATAACCTCAGTACACAGCTTATCCACATTGAACTGTACCTTTGTAAAGTGATGCACTTAAGACTGAAGCTCAATTTTCATGTCTACACCACAAGACTGGATTGAATTAGCTGCCATGTCCCTAGCCTTCAACATCTTCAAAATCACATCAGGTGACTGTTCAAAATAAGTGTCAACAAAATTCTTGAATTTATCATAGTATGCTTGCTCAGTTGCACTTAGCTTTTCTACTCGCCTTACCCTGTGATTGGTGTTGATAGAGATGTGAAAATTGCTAGTGTGTAGGCGGCGCCCATTTGCAATACTGTTCTTTTCCCTTGGCATGATTGACAATATTGCAACTAACAAAAAAATTGGTGCTCAAAAATAATAAAATACGTTTTTGCCAATTTACCTTTCCATTACCCTGACACCATTAATTTACAGGTAATTCCAAATTACAAGCCTCTTACTCCACCTGTGATTAGAAAATAGTCCCACCAGAAAAGCCTGTGGAAACTGTGGCACTTATTCCAAATTGATAACCACCAAATGTATATGCTGCCAGTGCCTGATTGCTGGAAACAACAGTCATGTTTTGAACTGCAATGTTTTGTCCAGGTTGCACAAGTACATGAATCCATCCATGGAAATTGCCACTGTAAATAGTTGGAGAAGTAATGTAAGTAGCCTTTAACTCATAAGTGTAGATTGCTGTCACCTTGATTTTGGGGCTTATTCACAGTAAGCAGAAACTCAGAGGGTAAGTCTACATAATCACCAAGTCCCACTATTTCCTCAAAAATCAAGTCTTGCTTGTCCACAGGCAACACCAATGACATGTTTATTTTTTGCACAAAGTAATTATTGCAACTATATTATAAAGAACAGAAAAATAACACTTGAAAAATGTCAAATCAAAGAAGTATAAAAGGTAACAGTTTAGTGTCAAGTGGTACATCAGACATAACCACATCAATCATAGAGCTGCAAGCAGGGCTTAATGAAAATGACACCTCAATTATGGATATTAATACAGCTATTGCAACTCTTACATCTGGAAAGGAAAACAAATCAGAAAAGAATACAACAAATGGTTATGCTGGACTAATTGCCAGGGGACACAGCTAGTCATTTGAAATGAGAGGTCCAGTCATTTTGAAAAGTGATTTTGTTTGAGTTTAAGCCTCTATAAATCGTTTTGATAACACAAAAATGATTTTAATTTAAAAATAGCAAGACAAAATTAGGAGCATCTTGAGAAATGGCACATTCAAATACCATCATTATGAGAGACATGACGCTGTAACTGGGCCATCAGTCAAGGTCTGTAATGACCAATTTCCATCATGTACATGTATGTTACAACCACAAATTTCCATCCATACACTTACTTTTGTCACTTACATCATTGGAATGACCACACAACCCTCTTCCTCCCAACATATGCGCTGTGATCCTCAAGGGTGTCACATGTGCAGCTGGCCTTGACACATCAGTGTTCACCACCTGCATGTTCCACAAGTCAGGTGTGATGGCAGGCATCTCTGCTGGTGTTGACGTGGATGTGATCTTCTGACTGGGCAGATGGTGAGACCCCACAACCTTCCACTGTCACTACATAGTCACCACAATCCCCACCACCTACTCTGACATCCTCTTTGATGTCAATGATCCAGAGGACCTGAATGACTCCAACGACCAATCCTCCTTGGCCTCTGACAACAACAATGACAGCAACAATGCTACCATCTACAATTAACCACTCACCATCTCTGCAGTCAACAATGCAGAGAGCATTCCAAGGAAGGTAACTGGTGTTACTGTCAGGTAAGCTTAGTCATCTGATGAAAGGAATGCTCTCTGCATACTCCCCTACCCTCCCTCCCTCTACGCCTCGTTCACAAGAAAAAGACCCCATACTGGACTGTGTTTTAACTATTTATTCTTATTTCTTCTCCACAGTTAGCGGTAAAAGAAATAAATAGTTAAAACAACACAGAGAGCGTTCCTTTCATCAGATAACTAAGCTTCTTTATAATATAGTTGCAATAAGTACTTTGTGCAAAAAATAAACAGTAATGGCAGATATTGAAAATCAGGAACAGCCTGAAAGAAAACAGCATGAAAGCATGTGTCTTAAGATTGACAAGCACTTTTTGGCATTTGTTGTCCAAACAATTATTGCCTTTGGAGTAATAGCTTTTTCAATTTGCAAAGCTGAGTTAGCTGATGAGTGAACAGTGTAAACTTGCGGTCATTTGAAATGAGAGGTCCAGTCATCTTGCAAAGTGATTTTGTTTGTGAGTTTAAGCTCATAAAAATGGTTCTGACAACACAAAAATGGTTTTATGTTAAAAATAGCAAGACAAAATTGGGAGCATCTTGAGAAATGGCAGATTCAAATTCCACCATAATGAGAGATGTGATGCTGTAACTGGGCCATCAGTCAAGGTCTCATTAGTTTGGTGTGATGTAATGGGATAAGATTGGTGTAATGTGTGAGGCTTCATGACACTGGGTTTGCCAGTTCTTCTTTATTTTCTTTGCATGGTGGTGATTCATCATTGAGCACACACCAGAAAAACCCAGGAGGAGGAAGCTTTGTCTGAAGAATTGGCTACAAGGGAGATGTTGTGTGGTGAACCAAGGAGTTTATTTTAAAAGTAGGAAAGAAAGAGTTTTGTGGTCACTCATCCAAATGTTCAGAGTGGAAAGGGGAGTGTGACCCAAGGTCAGACATTTGGTCAATGTCAGAGTGGTGGGGAGGGCTTGTGTCCCTGCTCCTGGTCCTGGTCCTGCTCCTGTGGTGCTTGTGTCAAGATCCACTGTGCTTTTTCTGGTCACTCTGGCCACTGCTGCACCTGCAGAAGTGGGTTTAATTTTACTCAGGACTTCAGTTTCTCTTGCACAATGGTTCCAAGTGCAGGGTTGAAGAGGGCAGGGAAAGCTGTTGATAATATTGATAGTGAGTGATCAATTTTGTTGCATACACATACACAACAAAAATGAATGAGCTGGAGGAGCAGGGAGAAGGTTGAGAAGAAGATGGGGTACTGGGTGAGGGGAGTTGACATGCCACAGTCCAGGCTGCTGATATCCAGGATATGATGTCAGAGTGGTTGGAGTGGATGATGATGCTGTTGATAGCACTCATGATGACATTGGTCTCAGATTCATTTGGTTGCGCAGATGCTACCAAGATATGGTAGCTGAAGTTGAGATGGAAGCAGGCATGGAGTGGAGTGGCACAAAGTGGAGTGTGGTTGAGGATGCTTTGCAGTTTGGTGCTGGAGGTGTAGGCAGTAAGGACAAGTTGGTAGAAGACATGACCTATTGTTGGTAGGTGATCTGGTGAGAGGAGCAGACACAACAAATCAAAAGAATGAAATACATACGCAGTTGATGGACTTGAGGAGCAATGTGGACTCACTTTGGGTTGCCTCTTGATGATGGAGGGCTTTTCATAGGGGTTGAGCTTGGGGATCTTGGAGATGTCCTGGACCAGCTGGGACTCTGGATTGAAGGTGTAGGACTTGGCTGATGAAAATGGTGTAGAGACCTGTGTGAGTGTTGTGTATGTGTATGCAACAGGTTGTCAGTGTAATTCAAAGACAAGATAAGGGGAAATGGAAGCAATAAGCTGTTGCATATGTGTATGTGACAGAAGGTACCATTGTGTTGGACCCTGCTGGTGCTCTTGGAGTGGATGTTGGGAATGCTCCCTGAGATGAGACATAGCAGTTGCCAGGGGGTATTCTCATCAGCAAGGAGGTTGAGAAGAGCCCCCATTTCTAGCATGTTGGTTGTCAGGACAGCAGCAAAGCAGTCTGTTGGGTGAAAGAGGTTAGTAATCATACACATGTGCTTATTTTTAAAGAGCAAAGAATAATGTTGTACCTCATTGATTTGGATTGGTGAAACCCATCATCTGGTTCAGGTGGTGCTGATCCCACTGGCAAGTGGAGGAATCAATGGAGATGTCACACAGGACAATGTTGAAGAGCTTGGGATTTGAGCAAGTGACCCAGAGATGTTTGACACACTTGCACAAGTCCTTCTGGTCAGATCTGGTCTCCTCTATTGTTATTGCTGGTTTGAAAGGCTCTTCCATCAAGTTGGTGGATTTCCTCTTCCCTTTGGCCTTCTCTTTATGTTTCTCCTTTTCTTTCTCCTTTGCTAGTTCCTTCTGCTTCTCCTGCATCTCCTTTTGAAGCCTCTTGTTCATCTCTGTTAGGACGTCTTTGATCTTGATGTCTGGATTGGCGAGGATCTTGAGTAGTTTTGCCTTGTTGTTGGTGATGTACTGATCCTAAGATGAGGAAAGCAAACATTTATGTGAGAACATACCCACTCCCCAGTTGTCATGTTGTTCTGCAGGTGGATGAAGTCCCTCTCATTGTTGAGGTGTTTCACCACCTTTCTGGCCTTGCTCAGATTTGGCATACAAACTCTTGTGGTAAGCAGCCATTCAATGATGCTGAGGAACTTCTTCATGATGCCTGTGTAGTTGCAGAGATTCTCTTGTAGGGTCTTCTGTTCAGACTTATTGAGCTTCTGAGCTTCTGGTTGTAAAAGTGGTAGAGTTAGTATGTGTTTAGACTGGGTGGTGCAGCAAAATATGTGATTTTTTTGTCACATACACATATGCAACAAAAAGCAACAGATAATTGTACCATTGCACTGATGAGCTTCTTCCAGTCAATGGCTCACTTGCCTCAATTAATGGTCCAGAACTTGTCAGTGCACAGGGTGTCATGGTGCTGGAAGAAGTCCTCCCACTCATCCCTGTGAACAGCAGCCTCATCATGCATGTGGTTCTGGCCCCACACAAGGACATGGATGTTATCATCAGAGACATTGTTCTGGAAATGGAGAAATGGTATTAGTTGGTGGAGGGACACCCAACAACAATATCTGGAAGAGGCAAAACGTACATCTACAATGTCACAACACCACTTCAAAGACTTGCCAGGGAAAAGCTGCCTTGCTGTCTGAACATGATTATTGCCATCAATGATGCAGTATTCTGGCATTCCATCATTGAGGACACGCTCAGAGGGAGGAAGCTCTTGAACAAGCAGGCGCTCCATCATCAGAACACCCATTTCATTCATCAATGTAGTGAGAACTCTGCATCCTCAAGCAAAGGACATTCTGTCACATACACATACACAACAGAATGTTTGCTAATTTCTCTCTTCTTAGCCCACAGAGGAGGAACTCTCCATGCCTCCAGAAGAGGCCCTTCTCAAGCATTATAGTGTCCTCTGCACAGAACATGTGTTGATGAACACTGCAATAATCAACATAAAAACACACTTACCTCTGCTACTGAGAGCAGATCTTGTGACATCTCTGTGGCAGCAGTTGCTCCAGTAGTGCCACTTTTCTCAGCTTCTTCTTGCTCTTGAGTCTCAGGTATGGTGTGCTGAGAGTCAAGAATGAACTGCAATGATGTGAATATATCAGTGATTGTGATGTGTATGCATACAACAGAATACTCATGTATAATGAAGAATATACTGGAGAATAAGAGAATATGGGTGTATAGCATAAAAATATGTGGTATAATGTTACAACTTGCATAGTAACAGAATAATGCCATGAAACAAAATGGAAACATAACATAACATAGCTCTATTGTATTATATTCTGTTGTGTACACATATGCAACAAAAATGTATCTAATAATGCTAACAAGATTCTGTTGTGTATGTGTACATGACAGATTTGTCTCTTATAATGCTGATAATAATTTGTTGTGTATGCATATGTGACAGGAAGGTTAGTACCAATTCAGCTGGCTTTGTCTTATTCTTCTCCTCCTCTGCAACAGTTGCAAAATACTCCTACAATGGAAGATAAATAAATTCATTAATAACATTACTTTCATCAAGCTGAAACCACTATCAATGTACTGTGCACATGTTTTGAAGATCACCAAGGCTCTTCTTCTTGAGGTCACCCTCCTTCCACTTCTTCCACTGTGGCTGCTTGACCATCCACTTGGCAAGTTCACCTGCACTGCAGCATGTCATCACCATGGATGGAATGCCACTGGCAGACTGGGTAAGGTTGTCAGTTGTAGGAGTGTGGGAGGAATAGACCAGCTGGATCTCAGGAAGATGGGCCTCAGGGAGGTCCTGTCCTTGTCTAATCAGAAGAAGTCCCTTTTATTACCCCTTGGTAACATATGGGAGTTATCACTGGGAAAATCCCATTTCCCTTTGGGTTTTCCCAGGAGGATGGAGGTGAACTCTGGCAGCTGGCAGAACAGGGGCTCAGCCACATACCCCCTGACAAAGATGGAACTGTTGCAGTTCTGCCTCACAGCCTGTGGCTGTTGAGGTAGTCCTGGACAAGTTGATTGGCCTGTACATTGTGGCAGCTACCCATGGGTTGTCTTGTGTGGTGTAGCCAACCCAGTGCACCTTGTACTTGTGGCCATTCTTCTGGTTGTGGTGGTCAATGATTGCTTTGACCTCATATTCCTCCTCCACTTCAGGAGAGGGACTTGACCTCTTTGATCCCTTCTCCTTGTCCTTGTGCTTCTTGTGATATGGCTTCATGCACTCCATGTTGAGCTTGAAGTTGTGGCCTTTTCAGTGATGTAGCAAAACGACTTGAGGGGAGACTTGTTGGACAACATTGAATGGACCCATCCACTTCTTCACCAGTTTCCTCACATGGCCCTTCAAGGCCTGCCTGACCAGCACATGTTTGCCTGGCACATAGCTGCCCTCCTTCCTCTTGTTGTGCCACAGGACCATTTCGTTCTTCACACAGTCCTGTGCCCCAGCCACCTCAGTGTGGATGATTCATTGAGCTTCTCATAGCTCAGCAATCCACTCATCCAATAACTTCACACTATTGGACTGTTTGCAACTCCCCTCAAGCAGAGGAGCTAGTCACCCAAACAGGACCTGATACAGGCTCATGCCTGTCAACTTCTGGGGGCTCACACAGTACATGTCCAGCAGTAGCAGCACATAGATGTCCCATCATCAACTTGAGGGTCCAATTGAAGCACTCAACTTGCCTGTTCATCTGTGGGTGCCCCAGCATGGAGAAGCTCCTCTTGACGCCAAGTAATCTTGCCAGCTCTTGGTGAAGCTCAGCCACAAATTCTTCCTTGGTTGCTCACAATCATCTCAGGAGGTCCCCACCTCTCTATCAGGTCAAGAATGGCTTCCACAACCATCTTCACAGTTGCATTCAGTATCAGGAACACTTCAGGCCACTAGGAGAAGAGGTCTTGCATGACCATGGCGTAGGAGTTTCCTCTCAACATCTTGGGCAGAGGACCAATCAGGTCCAATCCCACAATCACAATGTTCAAATCAGCTGTAGTGGTCCCAACATTGGTCCAGCTTCATTCCTCTTCCCTGATTTCATTCCTCTTCCCTGATTTCATTCCTGGCAATTGGCTCTCTCAAGAGTGTGTTGCTGTTGGTGTGGACTCAACTGGCTTGGTGTGTGCAGCTCCTTTCAGCTCTTCAGTGGCCTTGCGCCGCCCACCACCTTGATCTTCTTCAGGTTGGTCTGAATAACTGGTCATCTCTGTCCTTCTTCCTGATGAGGAGAACTGGGGCTGCCCACTTGCTGTTTGAGCCTTGGGACATTCCATTGATCCCATCTGCTCAATGTGATTGTTGATCCTTGACTGCACTTATGGAGACACCTGGTGCGCCTTGGCCTGGATTGGTGTAGAATTGGTCAGCTTGATAGGGTGGGATGTGGTCCAACTGGCTCTGTGGTTCCAGCTTCATGTGGAACATGTCCTTGTTCCACTTGAGGAGGTTGTGTAGCCTGGCCTGGCCTTCCTTGTTGAAATTGGCAAGTTGGGCTTGCCAGCACAATCTTCACAAAGCAGCCTGCCACTCTGGAGTCAACCAGGAGACCAATCATTTGTTCTCCCAACTGAGCTTGGATGGTGGGTCCCAACCCACCCATCTTCATCTCAATGGACTGGAGCACAAGCTTCATGAAGCAGCCTGCCACTCTGGAGTCAACCAGGAGATCAATCATTTGTTCTCCCAACTGAGCTTGGACAGTGGGTCCCAACCCACCCATCTTCATCTTAATGGACATCATCTCAACCCTGGATTGACCAACTTGCCCAAGGATTTGTCCTTCTTGGATGATCCCTCCACTTGGGCATTTGGACCATCTATGGCCCTCTTTCCCACATGTCCAGCAGCTTG
Source organism: Acanthamoeba castellanii str. Neff (assembly GCF_000313135.1). NCBI lineage: Eukaryota > Discosea > Longamoebia > Acanthamoebidae > Acanthamoeba > Acanthamoeba castellanii. The sequence continues at coordinate 55,810 of NW_004457416.1, forward strand.
TCATAGGTGACCTTGGTGGCCCTTGTGGCCCCTCAGCGTCAGCCTGGTAGCTCTCATGGACAAGGTCAACCTAAGATCTGATTCTACAATCAAAGGTTATAAAGCTTGGCTTTCTGCTTAGTAACACAAACAGTTTCTAATATTGCTGTTGTGACAAAGGTCAGGTGTATTCCAGAATAAGTTAGCTTGCACACATCAACAAATGTGCAAACATGAATTTTAGACAACAGAGTGCTCATTAAAAAGTGACAGTGTCACTTTTTTTTTGGTGTGAAATGTACATGTGACAACTGAATGGCTGTGCAGAAATAAGGGTTTTAATGTACATGCAGAGTAAGTGATAGTTGTGAGATATGTACAGTGTGTCATTTAAGGCAGTGTGTTTGGCCAAAAGGGGTGCTTGTTGAGGTAGAGTAGGTGGACAATAAAAGAAGCTTTATTGTTGTGGAGGAGTGTTTCACTGGGGTTTAACCAAGAGACTTGCACTGCTTTCTTCCTGATGTAGAAGAGGAAGAGGAGGATGTTGAAGTGCTGGTCTTGGGTGGTGCAGGGAAAAGCCAGGGTGAGAGAGGAGTGCTTCAAGGTCAGCACATAGGGTGCTGAGGTCAGAATCAGAGAGGAACTTGGAGAGGAAGGAGAGAAGCCAGTTGGAGAGAGAGGAGATGTTGGATTCTGAGGGAATGGGGGTAGAGGTGAGGCAGATGAAGTTGCTGTAGAGGGCTGGAATAAGGGAAAGATAGTAGGAGGTAGCACTGAGGTGCTGGGATGGCTTTGAGAGGGGCTGGACACCACATGGTGGAAATGGGAATGTGCTGATGGGTGAAGATGAGGACGTTGAAGCTGCTGATGAAGGTGGTGGACATACAAAGGTGGTGGACATACCAGGTGCTCAGTGAGAGCATTGTAGTTGGTAACAGTTTTTTTGCCACATGTGATCTGGAAGAGTGGGTTTTGGCTGAGGGTGTAGTAGTTCAGGGCCTTCTTGAAAGCATTCAGGATGACTGAGCCCACCAAGTTGATGTAGTTCTTGAAGCCAGAGATGCAGTCAAGGATGATCCAGCTGAGTTCCATCCCTGCAGCTGCTGGCACAACTTCATAGACATTCTCCCACTGCCAGTGCTCAACAAGGTTCCAGACCACAACTCTGTGGTTACAATCAATGGCCTCTGGAAGGTTAAAAGTTAGTACCCAAAAAAACCAATGCGCATCAGGAATTGCAAATAGCCTAAAAACTGAATGGCCATGAGTGCAGCTAAAACGAAGTGGTGTGGGAAGTAATACCAAACTCATCAACATTGTTTCAGTCAAGGCGCTCATCTTCATTGAGAAATCTAACAATGAAGGGCTTGGTTGTGAGACACCCTCCATCCACAACAGCAAGTGACAAATTCCTGGAACTGTCACTGGGCAATGCCATTCTGATGGCAGTGCAGGCGGTTAACAAGTGAAAGCATCTACACATTGCCAGAATGAAAAGAGGAGTTGTACCAAAGATGGTGCAGTTCTGAATGTCAAGGTGGCGTGATGTGGGTTGAACCCAGGTATGGTGCAAAGTTGAAGGGTTGATGCAATTGAGCTGCTCCTTCTGCTGGCAAATTGCTTGGTTGTTGCAGGTCACCCAAAGGCTGGTGCTGACAATGTTGGGGTTGGACTGAAGTGATCATAAATTCAGGAGCATATGAATTTTTGTTTCTGAATAGTAAGGTTGAGGTCAGCAACACAAACTGTTAGAGAACATGGTTCTCACAGGTTGAAAATAAAACTGATGTGCATTGGGAAAAGAGTCACAAATAAAAAAACCTGATGCGCATTGGGAAAAGAGTTGACAAATAAAAAACCTGATGTGCATCAGGAAAAGAGTCAACAAATAAAAAACCTGATGTGCATCAGGAAAAGAGTCCACAAATAAAAAAACCAATGTGCATCAGTTTGGAACTTGTCAGTGTGGTGAACAGTAAAAACACACAAAGTGTACATACCTAGCTCCAGGTCAGGCAGGGCAAGTAGACTGGTGGCCTCCTTGTGTTGCTCTTCAGTGTTGCCTGCAGAGTACTGGCGCACCACTGGCTGCTTGTGAGGCTTGGTCTTGATCTCCTCCACCTCCATCTCCTTGTCCATGTCAATCACCTCTGGGCATGTGCATTTCCTCTCCTTGCACTCTTCCTCTACCAGCTTGTGCTTCCTTGGCAGTGCTTGGTGCTCCTCCTCCTCCAGCTCCTCCACCTCCACCTCCTCCTCCTGCTCCTCCTCTCCCTTCTCCTCCTCTTTCTCCTCCTCCACTATGTCCTCCTCCAGCTCCTACCCCCTTCTCCTCCTCCTTCTGCTCCTCCCCCTGCTTCTCCTCCTCCTCCTTCTCCTCCTCCTCCAGCTCCTTCTCCTGCTCTTCCTCCCCCTCTGCCTCCTTTTCCTTCCTCTCCTCCTCCTCCTCCTCTTCCATGTCCATTGGCTCTTTCACTCCCTCCTCTACTATCATTGGTGTACACTGTGTTAGCAGTTTGAGAGACTGCTGCTTTGTGGAGCCAGTGTCTTGGCCCTGTGCCTGCAGCAACCCATTGATGTACACCTTGGTGATAACCTTGGTGTTGGGTTGCTGGTGCACCTTCACTAGGGCATTATGGGAGCTTGCTAGAAGCTTGGTGGCTGACATGGCTGAGAAGTTGGGAAGGCTGGAGGCAGCTTGGCAAGAAGACATTGAAAGGAAGTGTGTGTTGAATGTGGGTGGTACAACAAAATGATCAAAACAGGTTGTTTGATGTTTTATAGGTAGTGCAGGTCTACAAAAAAGCTGTCCACATTAAATTCTAATTGGAGGAACAGGAAACAGGTGGCGAAATTTCATGTGGTCTGGAGAGCTTTGAGATGTTCCTGATGTGCATTGGGTTTGTTATTTGTTGACTTGCTTCCTGATGTGCATTGGGTTTTTTATTTGTTGACTCTTATCCCAATGCGCATTGGTTTTATTTTGTTGTCCTGTTTCCCAATGGTGTTGGGTTTTTAAAGTTGTCCCATGTTTTCCTCAACTCCACTGTTATTAGTTGTGAGCTCATTGGTCTGGAGTTCCAGAAACACAATGTTCACCAATCCAGAAAAACCACATCTATCTGTTATGTGGCCATTGGGAATTGGAGGTATCACACCAAATGTTTAAATACCTCTCCAGTGTCATTCAGTTGTTCTCCACCTCAATGAGCCACTCTCTCCCCACCAACACAGAGGTCCTTGCCTCTACCCTACTATCCCCAATCTTTGGCCAGTCCTTATGAGCCACAGCTCATACTCCAAGAAAGAGAGTTCTCTGAACTGCTGAAGAGTGGATCCCCAAAAAGCATCACCTGCTTGTCAGCAATGATCACATCAATACTGTTCTTGCATCATTCTGTTGTTGTAAGAAATGCCTTGATAACTTCTCCTTTGCTGACATTCTCAACATCACACAACCCTTTGCAGATCTCAATGAACATGATCGCACCACCTACATCATCAACATCATGTCAGCCAGCTGTGTCTCAACACTACCTGAGTGCCACTTCAAGTTGCAACTCAATGGTTCTCCAGTGTGTTTGAATGCTTTCCAAAAGGTGCCAACCCTTTTTATTGCAGCCTTACATTTGTTATCCCACCTCACATTGCTGCTCTACAAGGCACATGGTTTCAGCAGGAAGAAGTGGCGTTCTGCTAAACAGATTTTCATTTCTGGTGGGTGTGTCCCAATACACAACACCACTGGACAGCAATGTCCCTCAAATGCCACCTCAAATA
>NW_004457416.1:59637-70500 GCF_000313135.1 Acanthamoeba castellanii str. Neff
CATTTCTGGTGGGTGTGTCCCAATACACAACACCACTGGACAGCAACGTCCCTCAAATGCCACCTCAAATACCCACTTATGGCTAACCACTTTCTTTGATGTTATTGGAGATCGCCTTCCTGATGCCACCATCCACTTACCTATTTCTTTGACTTGGCAAGAAGTGCACTCTATGTGTGCCAATGCTCATCCCTCAACTGTTCCTGTGCTCACCTATTCTGCTATGCTCAAACACATTGCTTCCCACTTTGCCTATGTGAAGTTGCCTAAGAACTCACGCCTTGGCAAGTGCTCTGCTTGCATTGACTTTGCACAGCAACCTTGAGAGCCAAAAGCCCTCTTGAGGCAGCACAGTTTGCAAGTGCATGGACTCACCACCTTGCACTTTCTTCTGCAGAATGCCTCAGTTACAAGGACCAATGCCACCAAGCAACAAGTCGACCAAGTCTTTACATGAGCCTGATCATTGACTACTCCAACCCACTCCCTCTCCCCACCCACACTCCTGTGCCAAAGGCCTGGATGCACTTTGGCAACTGGTTCACCATGGTTCTTGGTGGTCTCATTGACCACAGCCATGGCAAACACCTCTTTCTACACCCTCAGCCCTTTTGGCCAAAAGATGCTAACCTTGTCATCTCCACACTCTTTCACCACATCCAAACTCACATTTTGACTAACACTGCCTCCAACACTCGCCCTTCTATCCTCTACCTGCAGGCTGACAATTGTGCTGCTGAGAACAAGAATGTCTTCATGCTTGCCTTCCTCAGTCTCCTGGTCAGCCTGGATATGTTCCAAGAGGTCTACCTGAGCTTTCTGTTGGTTGGGCATACACATGAAGACATTGACCAGCTCTTCTCCACTGCTCAGACAAAGTTCCATACCTCTTCCATTCACACCCCAAGGTAATGGTCATCACTCTTTTTCTGTGTTGATTGTTTTCCCAATGTGCATCAGGTTTTTTATTTGTCAACTCATTACCCTGATGCACATTGGTTTTTTCTGTCAGCATTAATGATTGCCCCTTTTTGTTCACCTTCCTAACTTCATCTTCAAATTTCAGTCAACTTTCTGGTTTTCTTGAGCAGGCTTACCAATCCACCGGCCCAGCTCCTTCCCTGCACACCCTTGAAACTGTTTGGGACTGGAAGAGCTGGCTTGGAAATCACATGCATGGCCTGACTGGTCACTCCACCCCCCATGTTTTCCATTTTTTCTGTGATGCTTCAGGCAAACCAGTGATCTGGGACAAAGCCTACCACACACAAGGAGCCTACTCTGAGCCATACCAGCTTCTCACATCCATTCCAACTGGTTTGCTCCTCACTATGTTGCACACACCCTACCAAAAGATATCACAACTTACACAAACCACATCAGGAGCACCTTTCACTATCCCACCTCAGCAATTTCCACCTGAAGTGCTTACTGAGTTGGCTGACAACTGCCGTGCTCCACTGTTCCTTGAGTCTGAGCTTAGTGAGTGGGCTGATATCTTTGAAGCACATGAGGCTCTTGTTTCAAGCTCCCAACCCACCTGCAATAACTTGATTTTTGATGGACTCACAGCTCACCCCATCACTAATCCTCTCCTTGATGGTCCATTGTTCTGTCTCCAAACCAGGGTCAAAGTTGTCCACACATGGACTACACCCCAAGTCCAACGTTTCAACTTTGCTCCTGGTCAGTGGGTTGCTGTCCAGGCTGATGCTGATGAAGACACTCAGGACTTTTGGATATGCAAGATCATCAGCATTCTCCATAAGAGGCTCCATGTCCACTGGTGGAACTTCACTAATGGACACTGGACTGACCATGGCTCAGAAAGCACTGTTCCAATGGGGTCTGTTTTAGCTTGTGGCTTTGACTTTAACACCAACACTGGAGTTCCCCCACCCTTCAAGAAATATTTAGACACCTGTAAATAAAACTTCTCTTCTCTGTGTACATTCAAATTCCACAGTGTTTTTATCTCATGTACACCTGTTTTTAGTTTCATTAAAAAGTACCACTATCACCTTTTTCTGGACACAGTGTTAGATGACAAGAGGACTGAAGGAGGCATACCAAATACTCAGTGAGCATCATCCAATCTGTTGTTGTATGTGATCCCCACTGTTTGCTGTAGAGTGGCTTCAGCCCTTGCTGGTAGTGATTGAAGGCTTTCTCAAAAGTGTTGACAGTGACCGCGCCAGCAGAATTGATGTGGTTATCAAAGCCAGATATGTGGTCCAGGATGATCCAACTAAGCTCCATGTTGTTGATGGTCATTGGAACTTTGTAGATGCTGTTCCAGTTCCAGTGCTCCAGAAGGTTACACACAATGATGCGGTGATTGCAGTACACAGCCTCTGGAAACAATAAACAGGTATGCTGTGAGATTCACTTTCAAGTTCAATCAGTGAAGTGTAAGCTTGTACCAAACTCTTCCTCATTTGTTCTATCCATTCACTCATCCTCAAGAAGGAAGCAGACAATGAAGGGCTTGGTGGTGAGGAAACCACCATCAACAAACACCAGTGACAGTGACTGGGTGATGATGCTCTGGAAGAGGGAGATGAGTGGACGCTTTTTAAAGTGTGACATGGGAAATAGAGGGTGCTGTACCAAAGAAAGTGCAATTATGAACATCCACAGCACACTTTGAAAGCTGAACCCAGAGCTGATGGAGTGTTGCTGGATCAATGTGGTTGAGTAGTGCTTTCTGCTCATGGATTGTGGCATCATCACAAGTGTCCTGTAGTGATTCTGTTATGATGGCTGGATTCTGCTGCAGTGAGTGGTAGTTGGGGAGTGATCTGATTTTCTTTTCTGTTGGAGAGAAAAAGAAGTGAGCAAATGGTCCTGAACGCCTGATGTGCATTGGGAACTGTTGACAAATAAAACTCCCAATGTGCATTGGGAACCATTGACAAATAAAACTCCCAATGGTTGACAAATAAAGTTCCCAATGTGCATTGGGAACTGTTGACAAATAAAACTCCCAATGTGCATTGGGAACTGTCAACATATAAAGTTCCTGATGCGCATTGGGAACTTTATTTGTCAACTTGATGAACATGAAATGCTGAAATGATGTACATACCCAACTCACTGTCTGACAGACCAAGTAACTTCATGACAAGGTGATGTTGCTGCTTGGTGTTGCCCTTCTCATATTCACAAACTGTTGGCTCACTATGTGGCTGAGCAAGCAGCTCTTCCTCAATAAGGTTGATTGTTATGTGCTGCTGTTTCTTCTGCTGCTCCTCCTCCTCTTCCACCTCAACCTGCTCCTCCTCTTCCTCCTCACTCTTGATCTTATGCTTCCCCTTTGCATGCTGGAATTCCTCTTTCTCCTGGGAAGCCTCCTCCTTGCTCCTCTCCTCCTCCACCATCTCCCTCTGCCTATCCTCCCCCATCGCCTCACCCTCATCGCTCCTCTCCTCATTGCTCTGCTCCTCTCCTCATTGCTCCACTCCTCTCCTCATTGCTCCACTCCTCTCCTCATTGCTCCGCTCCTCCTCGCTCCTCCCCTCCTTGCTCCTCCCCTCCTCACTCCTCCCCTCCTCACTCATCCCCTCTCTAGTCTCTTCACCCTGTCCGCCTTTTTCTGCGTCCTTCTCAACCTGCTCCCCAGCTCCTTGAGGTGTTGCAGTGATTATCCTTGGTGACAGCACAAGTGTTCATGGAAGCAAGTGCTGCAAGGGAGTGAAGACTGGTGAGCTTTTCATCAGAAGACATGGTGCTAAAATTCAGAACTTGTGAAGTATGATGACAACTCATCTTAAGAGAGGATAGGATGTTGTTGAGTGGTGTGTGTATGACAAGAAGGAATGATAATAATAAACAACTCCAGATTTATGGAGACTACAAAAAATTGTGATTGGCTGTTGGTGACATGTGTTCTGGAATGTGTTGACAAATACCAGTACTTAACCAAACATGATTGGAGTTTTATATGTTGACAGTTCCTGATGTGCATCAGGAGTTTTATTTGTTGACAGTTCCCAATGTGCATTGGGAGTTTTATTTGTTGACAGTTCCTGATGTGCATTGGGAGTTTTTTTTGTCGACAGTTCCTGATGTGCATTGGGAGTTTTTTTGTTGACAGTTCCCAATGCACATCAGGAGTTTTATTTGTCGCCAACTATACCTCTTACATTCCTTGCAAACATTACTAAAACACAGGAATTGCTTGTGTCTGTTATAGCTGTTGCTTTTCTGATTCAGTTTAAAAGCACAGTTTGTGACCATTGTTTCTTATCCTCATCATGGACAACACATCTATCACAACACCACACCATCTTGAAGAGGACCTGGCATCCTCTATTCTTGACTCTCTCTTTGCACAGTCGCTTCAGCCTGTTCCTCACACCCCAAGGAAATGACTACTGTGCACTGTGGAGCAATGCACTCCAAAGAAGCGCAGGACCCTGGTTTGCATTGCTGCAATTCCCTTTGCCTCTCTCACTTCACCTCTGATAAACTGATGGCCATTTCTGCCCCCTATGCAGAGATGAAGGAGTGTGAGAGAACTCAATTCTTGATCAACACAATGTCTGTCACCTGCACTTCCTTGGTACCCTTATGCTGCTTCAAGTTGTGACTTGATGGCTTGCCTGTCTGCCTCACTGCTTTCTGGAAGGTGCAGCACCCTTCCTCCTATTAATTTCCATTTTACTCAAGGATACTGCCAAACCAACCTCATAGGCTCATGGCTTCAGTCGCACCAAGTGGTGTTCTGCTCTTCAGGTGTTCATTGCTGGTGGCTGGGTACCTATTCATGACACCTGCAGCTGCAGAAAGCCATCTAATGCTACCACCAACACACACCTGTGGCTTGCCACATTTTTTGATGTCATTGGTGATTGCTTGCCTGATGGAACTATCCACTTACCCATCTCTCTCACATGGTGTGAGGTCCATTCTATGTGTTTCAATGCCCACCCATCTGATGTTCCAATTCTCACCTACTCATCCATGATCACTCACATTCACACACTCTTCCCACATGTCAAGCTTCCCAAACATTCTTGCTTGGGCAAGTGCTCTGTGTGCATCAAGTTTGCACAGCAGCGCCTCTGAGCCAAGAGCCCTCTGGAGGCATCCCAGTTTGCACAGGCAAGAGCTCACCATCTCTCCTTGTCCACTGCAGAGAGGCTCAGTTACAAGGAATGCTGCCATCATGCAAAGAGCTGGCCCAGCCACTACATGAGCCTGATCATTGATTACTCCAACCCCCTTCCATTGCCCACCCATTACCCTGTTCCTAAGGCGTGGATGCACTATGGCAACAGGTTCATGATGGTGCTAGGTGGTTTGATTGATCATGCCCAGGGCAAACACCTTTTCCTCCACCCCCAACCTTTTTGGCCCAAGGATGCTAACCTTGTCATCTCAACACTCTTTCAGCACATTCAGAGATGCATTCTAAGCTGCACAATGCCTCACTCATGGCCATCAACCCTCTACCTGCAGGCTGACAACTGTGCTGGTGAGAACAAAAATGTCTACATGCTAACATTTCTCTCTCTCCTCATCAGCTTGGACATGTTTCAGGAGATCTACTTGAGCTTCCTTCTTGTTGGACACACTCATGAGGATATCAATCAGCTTTTCTCGACCATGCAGACAAAATTCAACACTGCCACCATCCACACCCCTGGGTATGCACTGCCTCTTGCTGTTTGTGGACCTCCTTGATGCTCTGTTCTTATTTGTTGACAGTTCCCAATGCGCATTGGGAGTTTTATTTGTTGACATTTCCTGATGCACATTGGGAACTTTACCTCTCCCACCATTGCTCACATCCCCACCCACCAACAGAAAACTACCGCCTTTTCTGCAGCATGCCTACCAAACAACTGCCCCTTCTCCTGAACTTCATCAACTCACAACCATGTGGGATTGGAAGAGCTGGCTCACCAACCACATGCATGGGCTTACTGGTCACTCTGAACCTCACATTTTTCATTTCTTCTGTGATTCCACAGGAAAGTCAGTAATCAGAGACAAGGCATACCACACACAAGGGGAGTGGTCAGAGCCATACCAACTCCTCACCTCCATTCCACAAGGTGCACACCATCCTTTCACCTGTGCCACAATGGCTGCACTGAGCTTTTCCTCCACACCAGGCGCTCCATACCTCATCCCCCCACAACCATTTCCACCTGAAGTCATCACTGACTTCACTGACAACTGTGATGCACCTCTCTTCCTTGAGTCTGAACTCAATGAATGGGCAGACATCTTTGAAGCCCATGCAGCCTTGACTGCCTCTTCCCACCCTACCTGTGATTCCTCTATTTTTTAATGGCCTCTCTGCTCACCCTCTGACTAATCCTCTGTTGGACAGCCCTCTCTTCCGCCTACAGACTTGGGTCAGAGTTGTTCAGTCTTGCACTTCATCTGATGCCCAACACTTCAACTTTGCCCCTGGGCTTTGGGTAGCTGTCCATGCTGACTCAGATGAGGTGACAGAGGACTTTTGGATTGCAAAGATCATCACAGTGCAGCACAAGAGGCTCAACATCCACTGGTGGAACTTCACCAATGGTCACTGGGCTGACCATGGCACTGAAGGCAGTGTGCCCATTGGCTCTGTTCTTGCTTGTGGCTTCTCATTCCACCCCAACTCTGGTGTCCCCACCACCACACTCAAAGAGATCTTCCAGCACCTGTAATACACTTCTTCTCTTCTTAACATGTACACCCCAGCACACACCTCCTACCTCTCTATGTACACCACTTTTTCCATTTCATGAAAAAGTGAGGAGATCTTTATTTTGTAAATACACATATCCACACATACATACAAATGTCATGTGTACATTTTTGAAAAATGAAAAAGTACCACTTGTTACTTTTAAATTACATGCAAGTTTCATTTCACAACTTTATGGGTGAGTTTGAAATTGCACTGTCACTTTTTAATGAGCACTCCATTTAGAGCTCTTTTCACTGGATTCCACTGTCATCTTGACTTATTCCAGCACAGTTTCTGGAAGAACATTTATCCTGCTTTAGCAATTAGCATGCTCAGTGGCATCAAGAGCTTCCACTGGTGGACGAGCCCTTCTCCTCATCAGCTCTATGCTTGGACCACCTCCTACAAGACTGGTGACCCTGACAAGGTCCATAACCTTGGTTGCCAGCACGCCAACGGGTTCGCCTTCTGGGCCTCTCAGGGCGACATGGGGTCGAACAGCACGTCAGAGTCGAACAGCACGTGGGAGTACTCCTGCTCGGTGACCATCAACTTCAACGGCGACAGCAGGACCTACATGGTCAGCCCAGTTAAGCTTGAAGCGATCAACTACGTCACTGTCATCAGGATGTCCAATAAAACTCGTATAACACGTGCGGAGGCACATGAGGGCGAAGAGATGGTGATGGCCTACGGCAACAGCACCGCCCCGCACGACGAGCTGTCCTCCGGCACCTTCGAGACCTGCGCCCCTCTCTTTAACTGATAGTGAAGAAGAAGAGGAGGAGCTCGACATGTCTGTGCCCAGGCGTCCTCGATTTAAAACAACAAAATAATAATAATAAGTAATTATAATGAAATAAACAAAAGAAGCCAAGCTCCGGTGGTGTCCAAAAAAGGAAGCGAGTGAAGTGAAACGCGGCAGCAGGCGTTTCTTTTGAACGGAAAGAAAAGACCCTCTGACACCAGAAGAGCGCAAACAAAAAGTAAATACTTAGTCCTCGGTCCTGCCGACGGCAACGGAGAAAACGGGATGAGGCCGCCTCCTTTCGTTCCATCTGGCCGATGGCAAGGGCTTCTGGTCTCCCTCTTGGCGCTGTTTGCTCTCAGCAGCAGCAGCAGCATGATGCTGATGACGATGTTACCTCAAGCGGCGGCCGACGACTACACCGTCACCATCACCAAGGTGCAGCTTACCTATTGGTGTCAACAGTACAGGCTGCCCTTCTCTTTTCCTTTCTTCCTTTTTGTCTGTGTTGTTTGAGTGCGGAAGGGGGGGGTACCTATACATCCATCCATCCATCCATACATACATACTTAAATAGCAAAGCTGTCTGATTCTTTCTTGCCACCCGGGCGGCGCGGCAGCTTGGACTGGAATGATGGGGAAGAAGAGTGGGCGTGGAACGTCATCGTCGACGGAAAGAGCATGTGCGTGACGGGCAACAGCGACAACAACCTGCCGTGGGAGCAAGCGCTCCAGTGGGAGGCCGACTTCACGACTCAGAGCTCGCAGCTGACGATCAAGATCGACGCCTGGGAGAAAGACGCCGACGGCGCGATTTGCACCTGGGCCCACGGCGACGATCCGTCGCAGCGCGTGCAGGACGAGTTCACCTTCCCCGCGATGAGCACGGGCCAAACACAGACCTGGTCCAGGACCATGACCTTCCAAAACAGGGACAGCATGCCGTGGGACGGATACTGCAGCACCACGATCGAAGGCAGAGTGACCAAGATCGCATCCAGCACTGTGTCGGTAACGCCCCCGCTCGCGCGAGTCTCCTTCTTTGCCCCCCTCCACTTCCTTCTTTTTTCACGTGTTGATAGTGGCTGGGCTTGCCTTCTTCCTCCTCCTCACCGTGTGTGTGTGTGTGTGTGTGTGTGTGTGTGTGTGTGTGTGGGCCTCTGGTGTTTGTGTGCGGCGGCGGGAGTGCAGGAGGCAGCGCCGCGGATCATGGGAACACAGATCACCCTGGTCAACAACGTGCCGAAGCTGCGCATCACCGGCAGGGACCTCCACCCGGACCCGCAGGAGCTGCCCGTGGTGCAGATCACCGGTGGTGGTGGTGGTGGTGATGGTGGTGGCAGCACTGCGTGCATCGCCAACTCTATCCAAGCCTCCGGTACCACGACCAACAACCAAAAGCCAACGAACACACACACACACTCTCTCTCTCTCTCTCTCTAAAACAGTTCAACCCTGTGTTGTGGGTTGTGTGGTGCGTGGTGTGGTGGTGTGGTGGGGGTTTGGGGGCTACAGCGGTGGAGATCACATGTAACTTGGTCAAGCCCGAGTCGGCCATGGTGAGCTCTCTCGACCTGCAGGTGCAGGTGGAGACCCGGTTCGGCCTGTCGCGCACGGCCCCTACGAGCTTCGCAAAGTGCGGGCAGGAGTGCCTGCATGGCGGCGCCTGCTGGTGGTCGAAGGACATCTCCAACGTCGAGTGCGTGTGCCCCGAGCTCGCTTACGGAGAGTGGTGCGAAAACGGTTCGCGCCCCTCCCCCCCGCCGTCGCCGCCCACCCCAGACCATCAACACCCATCAACTCACTCTTACGTTCTCTTTCGTTGGTTGAATAATAATAATAATACTACTACTAATAATAATAATGAATTACGTACTGTGCGTGTGTTGGTGAGCAGAGTATGGTGACGATGAGCCGATTCTGCGGTCCACGGCGCCGCTGGGAGGTGACCACACGCGCGAGACGGAGACGGTGATCGCCCTCGTGGGCCTTGTGATCCCCCGGGCCAACTTGTCCATGATGGCCAAATGCGTGATCTCGCACGCCACCACTGTCGAGTACGTCCTCGGCTCCCTCTCCGTCATCGCATCGTTTTCCACCACCACCACCACCAACACCACCACCACCACCACCAACACCACAGGACGGGAAACATGAATCAAGATACCGACGTATGGGAGGGTAAGGTGACGCCCTATGACGGCCGATTTGTGGCCCAGTCGGACTCGCTCACCATCTCTGGCCTGTGCATCATGCCCGCCCACCACCTGGCGGACTACGTGCGCGCCAATGGAACCAAGATCATCGGGTCGCAACTCACGGTGGCCGTCTGGTGGAAGTCCAACCCTGGTGCTGGGAACCGGTCAATTGAGTCCAAGGTCAAGGGCACCTTCGCGCTTTACGGGCCGCTCGACATGGCGAGCTCGATCGTGAAGGCCGTTGGCAACGAAGCCGACGGAGGCGAGATGCGGGTGCTGCGCGAGCAGAGCGTGCGCGTGAGCCTGTGCGACGCGGACGGGAACAACCGGGTGGGCGGCGAGGACGCCGACCTGTTCTTCCTCGACTTTTTCGACGGCCCTTCTCGCCAGCCCCAGGTTTGCCTCGCCCACGCCTTCTTCTCTGTTCTCTCCAACGGCTGCCCCCCGCGGGGGGACCAGTCGGAAAACCTGAATATGTACAAATGACTGACTGACTGACACGACACACACACACACACACACACACACACACACACACACACACACACACACACACACACACACACACACACACACACACACACACACACGATACACCCGACACGACACAACATTCAACACATGATATGATATGATGTGATTTTATAAATAGGTGGGAGTGAACGGAGGCGTGGCCAAGCAGTTCAGATTCTCAGCGTGCCGAGCAAAGAGCGAGCGCGACCCGACATGCGCCTATTACGAGTTGCCCGTGTCGTTCGACTTTGCCGGCACCTACCTGGCCCACGTGGTGGCCTTCGACGGCGCGGCCACCCAGCTCGTGCAGCTCACTCAAACGGGGCTGGCGTTCGAGGTCAAGGGCCTGGGCGACATGACGCTGCCGGTGCGGTCCATGTTGCCGTCGAGCATCTCGTGGGCCGACAGTCTGCGCGATCGCGATGCTGCGCTTCCTCTCTTTGACAAGAACCTCGCCCAAACGGTCATTCCTTTTCCCGCCGCCGCCGCCGCAGCCGCCGCCGCAGCGTCCCCTTACCTTCTCTGAACCACCCCCACCCAACCGTTGCTCACACCACGGTGACCACACAACAGGTGTCGCCCAACACGGGAGCGGCGGACAGGTTGGGCGTGCTCGAGGCCCTGCTCGAGAACATCCAGGGTCGGTGGTTCAGCCAGCGGCAGACGGTGAGCGTGGCCTTCGAGAGCGGGCCGTCGGAGGTGTCCATGGG
>NW_004457416.1:73231-76322 GCF_000313135.1 Acanthamoeba castellanii str. Neff
ACAACAACGACCAAATGACACACGACCCGGGTTACACACCACAGCTGGCGGTGGCGTGGATGGTCGATCGGAGCACGGTCTCGTGGGCGCTCTTCCGGCAGACGTCGCAGTCGTCGGCGGCCATGCTGTCGGACGTGCCGCACTCGCTGGTCTCGCTGCGGCAGCCGCACGCCGTGGCGGTCAATCTGGGCGACTACGAGGGCTCGGGCCTGGCCGAGCTGGCGCTGGGCATCGTCGACGACAACGAGGTCACGCTCTACCTCTACGCCATCGACCAGCTCACGGTGGCCTTGAACATGACGCTCCAGAAGACGCTGCTCATCGCCGAGGCGCCCTGGTGGGACACTGCCCAATACAAGTACGCCCATCCACCATTTCACCCATTCACCCACCCACCCATCCACCCACCCCCACCCACCACGACCACCACCACACGGCCGCCGTCGCTGATGTCACACTCACTACACACGCAACACGACACACGGTACACGGCACACACTTGGCACACAGCTTGCGGATGGTGTCGGGCGACATGAACAACGACGGCGACGATGAGATCGTGGTGGCGTTCACCAGCGCGACGGCGGGCAGCGGCAGCCAAGCCGAGGTGTTCCGCGTGGACAGCGCGACGTGCTTCCGGCTGGAGTGTCTCGACCTGGTGGGCAACTTTGCCTTCACGCTGCCCAGCGGACCCACGGTCCCGGATGATTCCACCCTGGCGATGACCACCACGAGGAGTCCCGAGATCAAGCTGGCTATTGGTACCCCTCTCTCTCTCTCTCTCTCTTTCTCTTTTTCTGTGCTCTATGGCTCTCTCCGTGCTTCGGTTGTGAGGAGGGCCTGCTGGTCTGCTCCCTTTGGCACACGGCCCACGGCCCACGGCCCACCACCACCACCACCACCACCACCAATAACATAACGATGGCTCATGAACCAGGCAACGTGGACGAGAGCTACGCCAACGAGCTGCTGGTGGCGTTTGAGTACTCGTCCACGATGACCTCGGAGGTGCACAAGGTTATGCTGACCAGCCTCACGGCGCAGCCCGACCCCGATCGGCCCTTCCTTCTCAACGGTTCGTTGAGCTTACCTTCGCTCTCTCTCTCTCGCTCTCTCTCTCATCCATGGCAGATATTTGAGAAAAATTGACACGCAAACACACACACACACGCAGGGCGGCAGTGCTACGCGGGGCCGGCCTACCAGCGGGGCGAGGATGTGGAGGCCGGCACGGTCAACAACATGGCGCTGAGCGTGGGCAACCTGTATGGCCTGGGCTACCGCGTGGGCCAGTCGATCAAGGTGCGCTTCGAGAGCGTGCCGGAGCTCATCGCCGTCATCAACGCGCCGCCCACGCACTTTGACATCGTCGACGGCAAGGAGGTGGTGGTCAACCCGATGACCTTCAACGGCTTCGGCTCCTTCACGCGGCTCTCCAACGCCGAGGGCGTCACGTCGTCGTTCGAGATCTCGCGCGACCTCGTCCACGTCAACGGCCAAACCGCTGGAGTGCGTTTGGCCCCACCACCTCCACTCTTACTTAATCTTAGCTGACCTAACCCAACCACGTGGTGGTGGTGGTGGTGGTGGTGGTGGTGGTGGTGGTGGTGGTGGTGGTGGTGCTACTGCTGGCCAGGTGAGCGTGCGGGCCAAGGTGGTGGCTGTGGCGGCCAACGTGGCCGAGCAAGCTCAGGGGATGAAGAAGCGGGCGGAGGCAGCTGGGCCGGTCGACGATGGAGCAGATCTCGGTGTCGCGCGACCTGGTGGCGTCGGGCGACGACGTGGTGCTGTACATGTCTACGACGCGCGACCTGTGGAAGTTCCCCATCGTGGACCAGAACGGCGCGCAGGTCGGGTCGCTGGACATCTGGGCGTCGTCGAGCTGCGGCGAGGACTGCGTGCAGAAGGGCGACGGGCGCGACCTGTGGTGGTTCACGCCCGACCACGAGCCCTTCAACGTGCTCACCTACTCGTCGCGCGCGCCCGAAGACTTCAACCCGGCCAACCGCATCATGGTGGGCGAGAAGGTCACCCTCGGCCCCAACGAGCACCAGGTCCCGCCTCTCTCTCCTCTCTCCTCTCTCTCAGCACTCTTACTAATCCGCTCTTCCTGCATGCCCTCTCCTTTCTTTCTTTCTTTCTTTCTTCTTCTTCTTCACACTCACTCTCGTGTGGAATGTACACAACAACAACGACAGCAATCGGTGGCACAGAGCACGGGCAAATCAGAAAGAAAGGTCGGGGGCGAACACAACTCGACCACGCACGACGAGAGCTTTTCGTTGGGCGTGAATGTCGACCTGCACACCAAGGTAGGTCGGCAGTCTGACTGCCTTGCGCCCCACCCACCCACGCACGCACCCGAAAATTGGCTTTTATTGGCGTGTCTATACATTGCCGATCCTGGTGCAACGCGCTGACCAGTGTGCTGTCATCAAATCCACATCACATCGCAGTTCATGGCGTCGTTCATGGGCGTGGGCATGATCTTCTCGACGCCCGACCTCATCAACATCCACGCTCAAGGCCATGGCTCGAAGGACAGGAGCGACGACGACGAGGCATCGCAAACGCGAACGGCCGAGATCGAGCGCGACGTGTCGGTGGTGTGCCACGTGGAGCCCATCAACCCGGAGTTCGCGTACCGCGTGCAGCCCTTCGTGTGGATGGCGCGCGCACCGGACGGGCACGGGTACCTCAAGGTGGCCTACACGGCCGAGCCGGGCTACTACCCGGGCGTGTCGACGTGGTGGGAGCGCACCTACAGCAAGCCCGACCCGGCGTTCAACCTGCCCTGGTGGTGGACCACGTTCAAGCGCGACCGCACGATGCTGACCAAGGAGATGGTGGCAACGCCGGCGGTGCCGCGCGAGGAGGGCGAGGTGGTCGAGGTGGCGGTGACGGTGCGCAACAAGGCGCTCGTGGACGCGCGCAACGTGAAAGTGGCGCTGTGGCGCGGGAGTCCCGACAACTGCCTCGACGAGGCGTGCCTGCTCGACGACAACGCCCTCAGTACGTTTGCGTGCACACCCACATGTTTTTTTTATTATTGCCATATTGCTACACACACACGCACACGCACACGCACACG
>NW_004457415.1:0-844 GCF_000313135.1 Acanthamoeba castellanii str. Neff
AGTTTGGTTTTGGACTTCTGTTTGCTCTGTTTTCGCTCGGTGCAGGTGAGTGCAGCCTCTTCTCTCTGCCCCTCGCTTACTTGTCAAGTATGGACTACTTCATCTGTTCTCTTTCTCTTTCTCTGTGCACTGGGCAACAGAGGCCACCACAATCTATGGCAAGGGGGGCACCAGCGCCAACAAGTTCTACGAGAAGCTCAGCCGCTTGTACCCATTCTACCGAGACTCGGTGGATATCGAGTGGGAGGGCGTGGCGGTGATGGCGGCCATCGATCTTTATCAGGGTGGCCTTATCGATTTCATGATGGTGGACTCCAAGTTCACCGCGGGCATGGTGGAGGCTGGCCTCTACCGCCTGCCCATGGTGGGCTCCGCCCTGGTCATGGTCTACAACTTGCCCTCCCTCAACAACACCCAGCTGGTACATCACTCTCACTCACGGAGTAACCTTCGCTCCCTCCTTGTGCGAACTTGGCGTTTTTACACAGATCGGGTTACGATCCAATCACACGTGTGACAGGCAATTTATTGATATATTATATTTATCTTTTGTTATTATCTTTTTTTTTGTTTTTCTGTTTTTCGTTTACATTACTTATTACTTTGGGCCTCATCGCAGGTGCTGGATGGCGAGACGCTGGCGCTCATCTGGTGTGGCAATATATCGCAGTACGAGACTTCACTCCTCATTCACAAGCGAAAAGATTGAGAGTTTGTAGTCTGCAGATTATTGATTCGATTTAATTGATGCAGCTGGAACGATGTGCGACTAGCTGAGTTGAATGAAGGGGCGGACCTGCCTGATGCGCCGATCGAGCTCACGTACTACCCGAACATTACGGCC
>NW_004457415.1:5758-7963 GCF_000313135.1 Acanthamoeba castellanii str. Neff
CGACCGAGGAGAGCGGTGCACGGACGTCGAGACGCTGAACACGGTGGTGGGCGAAGGCCTGAAGTTCAAGGAAGACAGCTTCCTCACGTCGGCCAACCTGTGCCGGTGGGTCATCGACTTCAACGAGATCGCCTTGGGCCGGCAGATCGGCATCGGGTCCTACGGCGTGGTCCACCGGGGCAAGTGGAAGGGCGTCGAGGTGGCGGTGAAGCGGTTCATCAACCAGAAGCTCGACGAGCGCCGCTTGCTCGAGTTCCGCGCAGAGATGGCATTCCTCTCCGAGCTGCACCATCCCAACATCGTCCTATTCATCGGTACACAAGCAACGACACACGACACGACACGACACGACCAACGATCAACTGATGACATTGAGGTGAGCAGGGGCCTGCGTGCGACGACCAAATATGTGCATCGTGACCGAGTTTGTGTCGACGGGGAGCCTGGCAGAGATTCTGCCCGACACCTCGATCAAGCTCGAGTGGAAGCGGCGGCTCAAGATGCTGCGCAGCGCCGCGGTGGGGATCAACTACCTGCACTCGCTCCAGCCGTGCATCGTGCACCGCGATCTGAAGCCCTCCAACCTGCTGGTGGACGAGAACTGGAACGTGAAGGTGGCCGACTTCGGGTTCGCGCGTATCAAGCAGGACAACGTCACCATGACCCGCTGCGGCACGCCCTGCTGGACCGCCCCCGAGATCATCCGCGGCCAGCGCTACAGCGAGAAAGTCGACGTTTACAGGTACCCGGACACGCACGACACGCACAACACACACGACATACACGACACACACGACACACGAGGCTGACCATATTTTATTGTTCAGCTTCGGTGTGGTGATGTGGGAGGTGGTGACGAGGAAGCAGCCGTTCGCCGGGCGCAACTTCATGGGCGTGTCGCTCGACGTGCTCGAGGGCCGGCGGCCGGTGATCCCGAGCGACTGCCCGCGCGAGATCAAGAAGATGATCCGCAAGTGCTGGCACGACGACGCCGACAAGCGACCAACGATGGAGGCCGTCGTCGACCTGCTCGACGACCTCATCGGCGAGGCCTCCACGGCACTCGAAGATGAAGACGACGATGATGACGACCATGAAGAAGAAGACTACGAAGACTACACAGGCGTCTAGAGCCAAGCGTGATCAAAATTTCACTAAAATGCATAAAAGAAAATAGAGATAAGGCCGAATTTTAAATAAATAAAAATGAACGTAGAAGCAGCCCAACGCAAGATGGGAGAAGATGACAGTTGTATGTTGTGGCTGCCCGACTTAGTGCTGGTCCGCCTCATCGACTATCTGCTCCCCAGCTCCGATGCGCACGGTACGCAAGCCCCCCAGTCAGTCACTGTAGTGCACGGCAGGGTTAGGGTGAAGAATAGAATGCTCAGACGCAACACATGTGTGCTGCTTATAAGCCAGGGCGGATTCCACAAGCCGGCGTGCCCAGCCACAAGCGCAGCCTCAACAGCGCTCTCGGCGGACTCGGCGGCTGGCATGCCACGGCGGCAAGCACCCTGTACCATACCCCCCCCCTCTCCCAAAGCTCTTTCTGTCCCTTACACACGCACCACCTTCGCACACAGATACGATGACGTGGACCAGTACGGGCAGCGCACGCTCCGATCGCGCATGAGCTCGGCGCTGGCTCTCCGGGCCACGTGTCACTCACTGCGGCTCGCCGTGGACATGATCGTGCGCCTGCCTCCGCTCGATTTCGTGTCGGACCTGCAGGCCTGGCTCATCGCGAACCTGGGGGCGCCGCCGCTGCAGCTCACCGATAACAAAAACAGCTCCGTCGAGGGCGCGAGCGACTTTGATTGGGCCGCGCGCCTCGTCTCGTCGAGCGCCCACGCCCAGCTCCAGCAACTCAGGTTCAGCCGCTCTTCTTTTCCTCGCAGGTGTGCTGATGCGCTGAGCCTGACGGCTTGCTTTGTGTTGGCCAACAGGCTGGATGAAGTGCTGACCAGGATGTGCCAGGGCTGGAAGGGAAGAAATGCTCCAGCGAAGCTGGCCGAGCTACGGCAGAGGATTCTCTCGCCGCTGTGTGACTCTTCCTCCTCCTCCACGGCCGCCACCACCGGCACCGGCGATGAGAACTCGCCGCCGCCGCGGCTGAGAGTGCTGCACTTCGACCACCACTCCGACTTTATAGGCTCGGCCGGCGGGCAGACCATCGAGTCCGTCCTATCGCTCTTGCTTCCT
>NW_004457415.1:10816-11684 GCF_000313135.1 Acanthamoeba castellanii str. Neff
TGAAGATGAAGGGGTGAACGTGAAGAAAGTAGAATCGCAATCGGCAGATTCGCTCTACACGATGGACGAGCAGTTCGTGGAGGAGAAGGATGAAGAAGAGACGAAAGTGGAAGAGGAGAAGAAAGATGAGGGGGTGGCGCAAGCGCAAGCTGCTTCATCTCCAGAATCGCTCTACGCGGCATCTGAGACTTTTGTTGACGAAGAGGTTGAAGAAGAGGACAAGGCCGTCGCGGCTCCAAAGGGGGCTGAAGAGGACGAGGCGGGCGAGAACCGCTATGCATACACGGCAGCAGCAAGTGACGTAGCCTACGCAATGGACGACGAGTTCAACCCTGAAGGAGACGCTGCAGCATCCGCCTCGGCCCCAGCGCCAAGCTACGGAGCCGACTCATCTGCCTTCCAGTACGCCCCCAGCCCTCGATTGTTCTTTTATTGTTATTTATTTAATTAATTAATCAATTTATTATTGTTATCTATTTAATTAATTTTAGATTAATGCTTTATTTTCATGTTCGATAAAGGGACATCTATGGCATGGCGGACGAGCAGCTCAGCAAGGAGGACGATAGCATCTACGCGCGCAAGGAATACAGCGCGACGCCCTATGAGGTGTTCCAGACGGACAGCCCGAGGTACGCACCCACACAGTCAGGTCTAAGTGACCCTCTCTGGTGCTGAGCCACTGACATCTTCGCTCGTGGTGATGATGGCGACGGCAGCGCCGCGTACTATTCGGGAGCCATTGACGAGGTGCTTGCGGAAGACAACGAGACCAACAGTACGTTCACCGGATTGTGTGCGCCATGCGACTGCAAGTCAAGCGAATTGACGATTGTATATCTCTGTGTGTCGTGTCGTGTCATGCGAC
>NW_004457415.1:11807-20900 GCF_000313135.1 Acanthamoeba castellanii str. Neff
CACTCAACTAGTTATTTGATGGGCAGGGGCACTACGTCGGCGTTCCCGGAGGTATGCGGCGCAAGCTCTACGCCCCCGTGGACATCGAAGGCCACAAGGGTCTCGACGGGCGGTACTACGTGGTGGTACGCGATTTCTTCGCCCTGACCCACCCCTTCAGCCGAGCCAGCATCTCGCTAAGCTCTGAGCTTGACTTGACTTGTACGCCACCTGCAGGACTTTGCCCGAACGTTCCCGCCCGAAAGGCCCTCTCCAGCCAAGTACAACGCCATTCCACCTTGAATCGCAACAACTGTTGGCTATGATAATCCATCCTAATCGTTTCCCTTGTCCACGTTTCTGCGACGCAGCATGAAGCGAAAGGGCATCATCCTGTTTAACCTGCTTCGTCCCGAATTGGTCAAGTCCAACGATGTTCCGCTCACGCCCGGTACGCCGCCAGCTCCGGCTTTGAGAACTCATTCAAGCGGGGTGAGCGCTCACCGCACGCGCTCACCCCGCTTATTGTTGCCTTGGCACAGACGCGTTCACCCTGTGGGCCAAGGCCGACGAGAACAAAGACCTTTACAACACCCGCGTTACAGAGGCTACGCGTCGCCTCCTCCACGTATGACGTTACTTATTGACTCGTTGCTCGTTGCTCGCCGTATGATCGGCTAAAAGGCGCCCCGTTTGTTTCTGTCTCGCCGTCTCGCAGGAGCTGATTCCCGCCGTGGCTGCCAAGTTGGACGAAATGCAGCGCAGCGCGGAAAAGGGCAGTACCCACTTGGATCTGATCGAAGTCATTCACGCGGTACATTGGCCCTTTTTTTTTAATCTATTTTTTCTACCAATGGCGGAGAGCGACCGGCCGACTGATCAGCTCACATCTGCATGGGCTTTTAGGCCGGTGTGAACGTTCGGCACCTGGGGTACATCAGGAGGAAGGCCCTCAATGAGCAGGTCCAGGACATGATCATGGTCGAGATGATTGCCAGGGTCGTGCGCAAGCAGCTTCAGGAGAAGTTTCGGAAGAAGACCAGGTAATGGCCACTCGGAAAGAACGAATCCTCTGCGGGCGAGACTCTCACTGATGACGTCATCACCAGGTTTGCTGGCATACCCACCGAGGAGCCACAGAAGCTCTCGGCGGTGAAGTACCTCAACAAGTTGCTTGGTCGCCACCACACCTCTGCTCTGCACTGGCGCTTGCTCAAGCGTGCCCTGCTCTTCAAGTTCGCCGTACGTGCCAATGACTGCTCCAGTCCAGTTCTTCGATCGACTCACCTTCTCTGGCGTCACAGAAATGTCTCCTGGACCACGAGTTGGACGACAGCTACGACCTGCGCAAGCGGATCAGCGTCACGAAGCTGTTCAATCGCCTGCAGAAGCTCGCCCCCAACATCTTTGTTCTGACCGAAGAGGCGCGCAAGGTTTGCTTTTTTTAATCTCCACCTTAACTACACCAACTCACCCGCACTTATTGTGGGCCGGCTCTCGCTGATTTCTGCTCTTGTGGCGTCGACGCGCCCAACCAGGACTTTGGCTCGGCTGTGTTGGCTCACGAGAACGAGTCATGGGACCAAACGCCGCCCGACTTCAAGTTCCTCCCGTTGGACCTGATGCCGCTGGCGGCCTCGATCAAGCACATGAACCTCATCGGTCTAGGCCCCTCTCAACTCACGGCAACACACTGCGCTTGCGGCAAACAGAAAAATAACTCACAGAGGCTCCACACCAACAGATATCGCCGAAGCCAGCGCCATGTTCTACGGCAGCTTGGATGAAAAGGGCAACGATCAAGTGCGCCTTCTGATCCAGGGCCTCGGCAAGTTCCAGGTTCGTATCCCAGCCCCACAGCAACACCACCGCACTATATTATTATTTATATTCTTTTTTCTTATTCTACTACAATTACTACAGATCGCCGCCCGCAAGATGCCATTTATTGACGCCGACACGGTCGTCGCGCTGGGCGACATGCTTGTGTCGCGCGCCAAAGAGTGCAAGCCGGACTCCTACCACCGGTACCGTACCTTTGTACCAGCCAACAGTGCATGTTCGCTGACTGACAGGCCCACCCCATCTGTTCAGAGACGCGGAGTACCAATCGGCGTTGTCGGGCGCCTTGATCGCCTTCCAGACCGCGCTCAACATCAACCCGCAAAACGTCAGGTGCCTCATGGGCTTGGGCGACATCCATCTGGTAAGGGGCGAAGATCACGAAGCACGCAAGAAGTACCAGGAAGCCATTGCGGCAGAGGTGAGTTGTTGTTGTTGTTGTTGTTGTTGTTGTTGTTGTTGTTGTTGTTGTTGTTGTTGTTGTTGTTGTTGTTGTTTGGTGGTTGGTGGTTGGTTGTTAACTCGAGAAAACTCCTTACAGCCTAGCGATGCCGAAGCGTATGTCAAGCTCGCCAGCACCTATGGGACAAAATTCTTTTCGTCCGATTCATCAGAGTGCGTTTTTCCCCCAGACTCATTGATAGAGTTATTCGCACACACACCGACACGCACATGCACACTTACACGTGATGTGTTGTTGACAACGCATATGTCAATGTTACAGCACTGACGGTAAGATTCGGGAGACCGCTCTCCGTAAGGCTCTGGAATGCGACCCGCAGCATGTGGGAGCGCTGATTCGCCTCGGCGATATTCTCCTGGACCGCGCCACCAGTGCCCTAGGTATGTTTATTTTGTTTGCACCCAGCTTGTGGCTCGCAGGCTTAGTGTTCACAACCTCCACTGCGCAAAACCAGACAAGAATGAGGAGTACGAGCAGTTTGTGGATGAGGCCGGGTCTCTCTACGGCGCGGCGCTCGCCATCAAGTACGTTCCTCCCCCCCCCGTGGGCCTTGCGACCAGCCTTTGGTTACTAAGTCACGTTCATTCCATAGGCCTGACAACTACGCATCATACGAAGCCCTGTGCTATCTGATCTCCTTCCTGGCCCATAGCGGTGGGCACAGCAAAAGTGCGCACCAGCACCCTCCTCTCCCTCGAATCCTAGTCCTATCACAACGTTTGAGAAACTGACTTGCCGTTATCATATAGACAGCACGTTGAAGCTGCTCTGGAGCTTGACGAAGTCGAATGAGCACCTGAAGAAGCTCTGCGTGCATGAGTTTGTACGTCTCTACGTAGTGCCTTGTGCGTTTTTGTATTTTGCAATTTGTTTCTCGTGCCACCGTTGGTGATAGTCAAGTGTGTCACGTCCTGATCAGTCGCTCACCTCAACTCGGCGTTGCGCGCAGGCCAAACTTGGACAACTTCATTTGGGACAACTCCCGACGATCAGCGACCTTGTCTTCAACGTGGTGGCCGGCAATGCCTCCAGCGCGACCGGACTCTTCTTCAAGTAAGCGCGTGGCTGATCTCGCGCCAACGCTCTGCACTGACTCTCAGCCAACGCTAACTCGTGTCGTGTATCGCTGCGGCGTGCAGTTTCGGCTTGGCCGAGGAGGGCGCGATTCCTTCTCCGGCCGAGGCAACAGTTCGGGACTGGCTGCTCGCTCACCCAAAGCCGTTGCTCCATCTGCACCTGGTCAAGTGCCCGCAACTCGGGGATGAGCTCTTGAAGGCCCTGGGCGGCTCCGTTCACCGGTACGGATGAGGCCTCATGGAGATTCTTTTCCCTTTTCTCTTTCTTTTCTTTTTTTGTTTCATACTCATTGGCTCCGTCCGCGCAGGCAGTCACTCCAAACGCTCTCGCTGGCGGGCACCAAGGCGATCACCAACGAAGCGCTGCTGCAGCTCTTCCAGAAGGACGGCGAGAATCAAGCTGATACCTGGCCCAGCCTCACCGACCTCGACCTGTCGTCGCTCCCCGCCTTGAACAAGGAGGTACGTCACGCGTCCTACGCTTTCTCTCACCAACCTCGGCGCGAGCCAGACTGACCCTGTGGGCTTTGTATTAACTGCCCGACTCTGCTGCTGCGTAGGTTCTGGCGGCAGTAGCGATTGCATGCCCCGCGCTTACGACGCTCAAGTTCCAGCACGCGGATGTGGGCGACGAGGTGGTGGAGGTCCTCCCCTCGCAGCTCACCACGCTTTTCTTGGGCGGCCGGTATACCAAGGACCCTCTCTACGCGGCCTTTACCCAACATCTCACCAGCCTCGTCAAAGTCTCCTTCGCTGTACGCTCCTTGTGTTTCACACACCACCTCGATTGGCGTTTGAGTTTGGTGTGGCTGCGCGTACGTGCACGTGCACGTGCTGTGCGATTGTGCGATTGTGCGGTGTGCGGTGGTGTGTGTCACTAATGTCACTACCGGGCTCAATACAGTACGTAGAAGAACTTTCCTTCGACGATGTCTACTCCCTGGCCGCAGCGCTGCCCAATCTAAGGTGGTGCCAGTACCCCAGGGGTAAGGAAGCCTGCCCATTCCCGCTTCCCCACCGATTTTAGGCTCTGTTGATCCGTTCTCTTTGCGCGCGCGTGTCGTGGGGTGTGCACAGGCGATGTGACCCACTGGTCGGGCAACTCGAGCGTAACAGTAAAGTTCAACGAAAGGGGAGCGACCACGTTCCAATTCGGCGAGGTACGATTTCACTTCCTGCCGATCGATCCGTGCCTGAGTTCTCCGGGCAGACCATCAACTAACACCACTTGGTCACCACCAGGTCACCTATCAAATCATGAGCAACGGCGGGATGACCTCTATCAGAGGCGACGGTGCCATCGTCAATATACAGGGGAACATGGCCGGAAGGTGCGCATCCCTTTCCTCTTCCACGGCCCCTCTCGCGCGTTGCGCTGCCACGAGCAGATACTGCCCTTTCCCTGTCCCTCACATTCTCTTTCTCTTGGCTTCGGCGCAGGTTCGTTTTTCTGGGCGCCAACAAACTGTTCGATGCGAGTCACTCCCCGCACGCCGGCTGGCTCTACAGTACGCTTTGCTATATATCATTGCATTTTATTTGGATATGTCTGTACCACAGTGCAACGCGCATCATTAGCATTAACATGTTGCCGCTGATGTTGTGGTTTCAACAACAACTACAAATCACAGAGTACACGGTGCCGGGTGCGCGGGGCGTTACCTCAATCAAGTACAACCAGCAGATGAAGCTGTTCCACATCGCTCCTACTGGGATCGCGACCGTGCAAGTGATGCCCTTTGCCAACTTGGCCAACATCACCATTCTGCCCCGCCAGGACATCACCCTCAACCTTGCGGCCTTCTACCTCGCCTTTGCCCACAAGTGACCTCGCCATTCATTGCTCATCATCCGGATGATTGCAATAAATGTTGTTTTTATTCATTTATTTATTCTGTTATTCTTTTTTTGCTTTTTGTTTTGAGGACCACCATGGAGGACGGGGCGTTCGCGGGGCTGGCACGGAGTATGCCTCATACGTGCAACCTGTGTAAAATAGTAGCTTCTTCCCCTGTGCGTAGCTCCTCTTGTGGCCCTTGATTGTTTGAAATGCTCAATTAAGATTCACAATCGATATGAATGTGCATTGAAGGTGAAGCTCTTGGTGTGTGGCAGGTGTAGAGCGACATGGTACTGTGGCGCAGCCCACCAGAGGCTCGACTTTGCTCACCACCGCGAGATCTGTCGCACTATCCACGCCCTCCGCCAGCAACCACTGGCCTCACCCGTACGCACCCCACCCCCCGGCCACGCGACGATGCGCGCTTGGTGCCCTGATTGTGCCACTGCAGAGCGTGGCCGAGGTGCGTAGGCTGCTGGGCGACGTGGCGCCGGAGGGCAGCGAGGAGGCGCTCCGGTTCACACTGCACAAGCGCATGGAACTGCAGATGGCGCAGCGGATGCTACGGCGCGAGCTGCAGCGGAACGAGTCCGAACTCATCATGTTTCAGGTCTCCTCCCTTTGACTGTCCCGCCTCTGTGTCAAGGTGTGCTGACCCGTGTGCGTGTGCGCGTGACAGGACAAGTGCGTTGTGTGCTTCGAGGGCGGGATTCACCCCATCAAACCGCAGAGTGCGCCAGTTGTGCTGTGCCCGTGCGAGGGCTGTCACCTCGTTTCCTGGTGCCAACACCACAAGAACCACACCGAATCCAAACAGCAACACGTCAGCGTACGTTCGATGACCAATGGTACCGCCTGTCTTGTTTAGCACCATTCAAGTCTTGAGGCCTACTGACCGCCCTAACCTTCACTGCGCAGCACAAAAGGTGATGGTGACCAGCTACCTGTCAATCCCGCTCACGGTCCTTCATGCCCTGGAATGAGTTGTTGGTACTGTGTGCAGCATGCATTACTCACTAGACACTTGGCTTTGTTTACTAGAGCAATGCAACTGATAACAATTCCATGCAACCTTTCAGGAAGCGTGCGGCTGCAAGACACAGCAACGCTCTGTGTTCACCTCCTGGGCATGACCATTGGGTCTGAGTATGTTGGTACATATGTGTTGCTATCTGTGTGGCCTGCCCACACTCACTGCTTTCTGGCTGACTCATGAGATGTGCCATTGACCCAGGGTTTGAGAAGTACCTGGAGATTCTTCACTGTCTGCCTGCCCTCAAGCGACTCAATATCTGCATGATTGGTCCTGAAACTGTATGTTGTCAGCACTGCAACACCACTTACTGCTGTGCATGGTGGGGTGTCTAACCACTGCTGTACTGCCCTGTGGCACTGTAGGACCACCACCTGATGGTACCAATGCAAGTGCCCTGTAGGGATGCCCAGGGCAACAAATCATGTATACTCAACATTAGCATCCATCTGGCCTTCTACCATGACTTTGCCACATTGGTACCACTCTCCCACCCCACAGGGATTGGGTGGTTGTTGTTTAAAGTGGAGTGATCTCATGTATGAAGCTTTGTGGGTCCATGGCCATCCAGGGCAAGTTCACACAACCAGATTTGGTCCTTGGGCTGAATGTGGGCCTGCATGAGCAGCCCTTCTCACACATGACCGCCAACACATGGCTGCCCACCCTGCAGCTGCTGGTTGACAAGAGCATACCCACTGTCTTCACCTCCTTCACCCATGGTGCTCACCTTGTGCATTGTGTACATGTTGCATGCATGTCATGTGCCTGTATCAACCACATTGTGTGTGTACTGTGATGCATTGCAGAGGAGTGGGAGAAGGACACTGAGGTGGCCTGGAGAGCCTGGGCCAAGATCACACTGCCAGGGCAGCCCAATCCCTGGCGCAGCCTGCAGCCGCTCCAGGAGATGGAGGTGACCAACACCTTCTTCTACCTCAACCACATCATGTGGGCCTTTGAGGGCTGCCAGCCATAATGTCTCTCATTCTTCATTCAGGTTCGTCCTCGCCAAATAAAAACAAATATTGTTGTGTATTTGTTTAATTTATTAATTAACTTATTGTCAATATATGATGGCGGAGGGAGAAGAGGTGGTGCCGGCGAAGCACGCGCTGGAGCTGCTTCCGGCGGAGGTGTGGTGGCACGTGTTGCAGCAGCTGGAGCCCGGACCGCTGGCGGACGTCGTGCGGCTCGCCCTGGTGTGCCGCACCTTCTGCGCCCTCGCCCTGGGCAGCGGGACTGCGCTCGAGGCGAACCCCGTGGCCGTGGCCAGCACTGCACCGCCGCCCTTTGCGCCCCTGCGCGCTGCCGCCATCGCCCACCAATGGCGCCTCCTGTCTCGCCAGCGCTGGCAGCCTGTGCGCAACGTTGGCCCCTTGGGTCCATCGCCCCTCATCCAAATCAGCACCGGCACCATCGGTGCGCCCTTTAATTACTTATTCTTTTTAATTTATTTTTCTTTTTATACTATTTTTTACTGTTTATTGGACTGTTTATTTTTATTATTTTATAATTATTTGTACACCGTCATTTATTCTTCAGGACTTCGCAGGCGAGGCGCTGCTGGCGTCGTACGTGGAGCAGGTGGCGTTCGAGCACGACCTGCTGGTTCCCTCGGCGGGACCCGGTGGCCTGACGCTCAACGACAAGATACCGCCTCGCGCGCTCTACGGTCTTGGCTCGCACTTCAGGGAGTCTGATCCCGGTACGGAAGGCGGAGCGAGTTACAATGATGGCGACGGTGATGATGATGATGATCTGCGTTCGCCTAAGGCTTCGATTCCTGTGATGTGCGCTTTCTCTCTCACAGGCCGGTCCGATCAGTCGGTGGTGGCCCGCGCGGTCTTCGCCAATCTGGAGTACCCGGGCATGCAGACCTCGAAGCATCCCTCCAGCGTTCTGTTCGACCGATCAAAGTGCGTTTGGCGGGTGTGGAGCGCGAGGGTGGTGGCGCGGTGATGGTGTACTCTTACGATGTTCGTGACCACTTCCACCACACTCAGCTGCTTCCACACGACCGACCATATAGTACCCGGCTACTGGTCACAAGGCCACTACTTGGAGGGCGCCGAGTCCCTCGACGATGTGCTCGACCTGGTCAGGCGAGAGGCCGAGCGCGCCGACACGCTCCAAGCCTTCCAGCTCTTCCACGACGTTGCGGGTACCCCAACCACACCAAATAATGCCGAGAATGTGGTGCTAAACGTGTGTTGACGGTTGGAATGTTTGGGTGGGTGGCTCAAGGTGCCTGTGGCGGCGGATTCACGACCTTGCTCCTGTCTCGCCTGCGGGAGGAATACCCCGACACTATAATGTCGACGCTGTCCGTGATCCCCGCTCCCCCAGATATGCCGCTCGTCCTTGATCTCTGTACGTGTGACTCCCCTTCTTGGGTCCTTCGTCTCTAGCCGCACACGCACACACGCACACACACACGCACACGCACACGCACAATACTGCTTGGATCGTCTCACGCCAATGGGACCTGGCTGGTGTGCAGATAACATCGTCCTCACTCTGAACCAGCTGATCGAATACGCGGATCTGTGCTTCTACGTCAGCGAAAAGGTGCCTTTTTGTCGCTCGCTCTAGTGCTTGTCTATGCTGGTGAGCAAAATCTGATATTTCCTTCTTCTTTTAATGATTGTAGCGCGCCCGCGGCCTCTGCGGGCCTTCGACCAAGCCAATCGACCTCATCGCCCGCGCTTTCGCCGGCGTACGTTGTTGTCTGGTCCCCCATAGTCTGCTCACACCCAAGGATCATACCACAGACTCACGCGCCGCTGTTGATTGCTTGTGCCGGTCCAATGCAGGTCACGCACCCCCTGCGATTCCCCGCGCGCCAGGGCAACTACGC
>NW_004457415.1:21487-25174 GCF_000313135.1 Acanthamoeba castellanii str. Neff
CGACACTCCCTGGAGGCCTCGTGGGAGATCTTCAACTTCATGTTCAGGCGCAAAGCCTACCTGTACGAGTTTTTCCTCACTCCGCGCGCGTATGATGTGGTTGTTTTTTCTTATAGGTGTGCGTGTTCCATGTTCATGCTCGGGTCGCAGGTACTATGACCGCGGGTGCGACGAGATGGAGTACGCCGAAGCCAGCTCAAATGTGCGTGACTTGGTGGACGAATACCACGAGGTGGCCGAGTACGACAGTAGAAGCTGAACGCAAAGGTCATAGCTGACGTGTCAGCATTTCTTTTTGTTTTTTTATCCTTTAGGTATTACACCATTTGGGCGATGTCGCGGGTGCAGTCGATGGAGCTGATGGCCGGGAAGGTGGGCAGTGGCCGTGCCCTTGCACAGCTGGCACGTGTGCCCGCCCTTGCCCTTGCGCTTGGTGCACTTGGGCGTGATGGGCTTGCGGTTGCAGTGCCAGTAGTCGTCGCAGTCGATCCAGCCCGTGCCCTTGCAGTGGGAATGCTTCTCGACCTTCTCCTTCTCGTACTTCTTCAGATCGCGCTCGTACCTTTGTAGCTTGTCGGCTTGCTTCTTAGCGGCCCTGGATGCGGCTGACTTCCTCACGCTCCCTGGCGGCAGCGAGCTCGGGGCACAAAACCCACCGGACCGCAGCCTCACTTGGCACCGAAGTCGAGTCGTATGTTCACCACCAGCGTCGTCCCCGTGGCCTCGGCCTGGCCAACGCATACGCATCACAGTAGTCTGATGTCCCAATCGATCTTGATCGCGATCGGCTTGCCCAGGGCAGCCGCGACCTTCTTCTCGGCATTGGCTGTCTTCTTGTTCACCTCCGCCACCACCACGGCCTGAAGAGAGAAGAGCGAGGGGACCGTCCGTGAATTGGGGGGTTTGGCGGCAGGCGGGCCTCGATTGCGAGCTTGAGGTTGAGCGCACGCACAGAGGGCAAAATTTGGAATTCGGCAGAGTTGGTGGTCATGGCCAGTGGAAAGCCGAGTGTTGCCGTGCCGAGACGCCAACCCGCGTCGCCTGTGGTCCAAAACGAGTTGCACCGACTGACGCACACGACACACGACCGCACATGGCACCATAACACACGACCGCGCATGGAATCGGTGAAAAGGTGACACGACACGCATGGCGTAAGGCGCTGTACCTGGGCGTGCTGGTTGACGGAAGACTTGGCGCTGTCGAACTCGGTGAGGTTGCAAGGCCCTGGTCGCCCAGCAGGGGTTGTTGGGCCAGCGGGCCGGCCAGGGCGGCAGCGCGCGCGAGCTTGGCCTCGGCGTCGAGAGCCGCCCATTCGCGCGTCCGAAGCTTCCCACCCGACCTGCACTGCGTAGACGGCGCTGGCCACGGCGGACTTGCCCATGGGCTGCGCCACCACGCCGCCCAGCCCCTCCGGGCTAACCAAGGCGCGTTCGCGTGGCGCAGAGCGCGGTGATGATGTCGGCCTGCTGGGCCGCCGCCGGAAGACGTCGAGAGAGGTGAAGCCCAGGTCGGATCGCCGAAAGCAACGCGCAGGCGCAGCACGACGCCGCGCAGTCGGCCGTCAGCGCGGTCGTAGGCCGGCCGGTCAAGGTCGAGGCTAGGTTTGAGGCGCGTCGGCGTGCGTCCAATCAATGGTCATCGAGACGCGCTTGCCCATAAGGCTCGCAGCCTCGTCTTCCACCTGTTAACCAAGGCCGTGAGTTAGCACGCACGCACGCACACACACACACACACACACACAAACACACACACGCACGCACGCACACCACACACAACGAGGGGCGTACTGCTTAAGAGACTGGAGGGCAGTGCTTGGCGATGGGGATGGTCTGCCCGAGCGTCAGTTCGAGGTCCGAGAGCCATGCGGCAGTGTCCAGGGCGCCGGTCTGGCAAAGCTGGGCCATGGCGGTCACCCCCAGCCGCTTCTCGTCGGCGCGCAGGACCAGCCGCCCGAGTGCCCGACGTGACCGCCACCGACCCCACGGTAGCGGCGAAGGCCTGCTTGCCCATCAGGGGTGCTGCACACCTGCTCGACCGTGCTGGCGAGGCAGCCCATCAGCCCGGCCGGGTTGGCGAAGGCCTGGTGCAGGCGGGCCTGGAGGGTCGGGCGGGTTGTCGTAGAGGAACGCGCGGGTATCGAGGCTCGCCCAATCGAAAGAGAGTGGCCACTCACCACTCACCCTCTGTCCACTGCAGTGTTTCCACAACAGCGGCCAGCTGGTGATCAACTATTGCTCGAGCGCACCCATGTAGTAGGCCAGGCAGAGCTCGGCTCCCGAGAGGGCCACGCTGTAGCACCGGCCATACTCGCTGCCGAAGGGGTCGCTCCTGGCGCTGGTCGGATCGACACCGAAAACAACCGCCTTGATCGCACCAGCGATGATGCTCTTCGACGTGGGCTTGCTGTTGCAGATCGCCACCAGGCTGAGATTCGTGGCGTTCTTGTTTGAAGAAGTTCCTTTTCGTGGTGGCGGAGTCTTCACAGGGGAACACGGCCAATCAGGGTCCTTAGGTCCCGTCGGCAAGTGGACTTGTGCGCACTTGTCGTGCCGGGATAAAACCAGGGAAGTCTGGGACGTGGTTTTTTCTTCCTGTGCCTCAGCCCGCTCACTTTTCTTCTCCCGCGCCTCGCACCAAGACCACACACAGCCCAGGTACGCACTGCCTTCATCTAGATCCCTGTACATCTCTCGGAGCTCTCCTCCGATGTGGCGATGATTAAAAAACTTTGCCTTACCCGAATTGATGCGTTCCTTCGGCTCATGTCTCTTCACTGGGAGTATTGCTGATGTTGGACGGGACAATAAGGAAGAGATAAATACTCACGCATCTCTAAGCCACCGCATTTTCCCTCTCTGTTCACCTCTTCCTCTCTCCCTTCACCATTTCGCTAACGTCTCTCTCAACTCTCAGGTTGATCGGATCCTTCTCCGGCGCATGTCAATTGGCTTTTGATAAAGGTAAAACATCCCTCCTCCATCGCTTATGGAAGCTGAGTTTGCTGCCTGATGATAATACAACAGACAAACCACTGAGAGATTCTCTGAATTAAAACTAAATCACTCCACTCTGATTCAAACACCGTTTCATTTCCTCCCAAAGCTTTATCTCGCCTCATGTCTCATTCACACACTCGGCACTCACTCACCTTTCTTTTCCCTTTCTTTACAGGTACGGTGACACTTCCCGAAGCACAAGATTCTAATGTTATCTTGCACATCTCTGTTGAATAAATCTTTCAATCTGACCAGACAGATGTCTTGATGATGACGTCAATCATTTTGGAGAAGTCGTTCCACCTTTCTGTCCGACGCAACAGGAACAGGGACGATCGGGCAATAAGCGATCCCCGTGGCATCACTCCTCTGTGGACTGGTGGCTTGTGTGGCTGCGACACACGACACACAACACACACGCAACACCCCACACAAACATGGAAGAGGAGAAGACCGAGGTGGCATCACCTGGAGAGGAGCCGCCAACTGTGATGGAAGAAGAACAACCACAAAGAGAAGAAGGGGGCAAAGGCAAAGATGAAGGTAAAGAAGAAGGGGGGGAGCCAGAAGGTCCCTGGCGCCACCGCGACGACCGTAGCATGCTGTTGAGTGAGTCCGAGAAGGAGCGAGCCTTCATGTTCGCCTCCCAGCGCCTCATCTTTCGGCCAGGGGGCGGCTCAAGTACCAC
>NW_004457415.1:25249-68847 GCF_000313135.1 Acanthamoeba castellanii str. Neff
TCTGCACCACCGCAAGGTTCGACCCGCCTCGCTGGGCGCCCTACTTTATCTGCTTGAGTGACTGACGGTGTTGGGCGTGTAGAGGAAGCTGGACATACCTGGTCCTTACCAGCTGCCCATCTTGTGCAACCTCATCGACACTTTCCGCCACAAGCACCGCCTCCAAGACTACATGCTCGAACAGGCCAGCAAGGTACAACTTTTGTTGCGCTGCACAGGGCTTCACCAAGCTGACCTCTGTGCAGTCGCCCAAGGGCACCTTCCACTTCGTGTTGCCTTTCGGGGGCGATACGGACGTGATGGTCACAGACCCGCCCTCGGTCGAATACATCCTCAAGACCAACTTCGAAGTGCGCAACCTTTCTTCAACCCTTGTTGCCTCTTGTTCAACGAGCTCACCTTCCTCCTCCATATATGTGTGTAGAACTTCACCAAGGGTCCCCACTTCAAGGACAAGCTTCAAACTCTGCTGGGAGATGGCATCTTCAACACCGACGGTCAGCCATGGAAGGAACAGAGGTGCAGCAACCTTATGGTATCATCGCAAGGTCCACGACCTCGCTCACGTACACGACAATACAGGCAAATTGCAAGTCACATGTTCAAGGTGAAGGAGCTGAAGCACATGCGCGACATCTTCGAGCGCCACGGCCGCGAGCTGCTGCAAATCCTCGACAAGGCGGCCGACACCGGCGTGCCCATCGATGTGGCCGATCTCTTCTTCAGGTGAGTGCGTATCGAAATTTCAGGAGCAATGAATGTCGGGGCCGAGAGAGCAGACTAATGATGGTCTGCCGCAGGTACACCCTGGACTCGATCGGAGAGATCGCTTTTGGCTTCAACGTCGACTCCATGCACAAGGACTGCTCCTTCTCACAAGCCTTCGACGCCGCGCAGGAGTGCGCCGTCGATCGGTTCCTCTGGCCGTTCTGGAAGGTACCATCAGACCAAGAAGACCGGCACAACGCACGAGTGAATGGTTCACAATCGCTCTTCTTTGATCTGCAGTTCACTCCTTCGCCGATGGGCAGCTACGTGAAGATCCTGAACGACTTTGCCGCAAACGTACCACTGCCCTAATCGTCCAGCAACTGGTGCCCAAGCTAACACCATGTGATGCACATACAGCTCATCAAGGAGAGAAGGCAAGACCCAGATGTTCGCGACAGAAACGACCTCCTGTCGCGCTACATGTGCATGGACGGTGGTGCGTTATTCTCTGACTGGCAAGGCCGTCCTCGCCTTTGCGTGTTCTAACGGGACGAGCTTTTGTAATCGCGCAGTGGACCACAGTGACGCCCACTTGCGCGACATCGTCATGAACTTCATGATCGCTGGCAGAGACACAACTGCTCAGGTAAAAGCATATGTTGTTCTCGACATGTCGCTGTGCGCACCTCTCACTCACAACCCATGCGCGCATGCGCAGACTCTGTCGTGGCTGTTCTACAATCTGTCTCGCAACCCAGATAAGGAAGCCGAGCTGCTCAAGGAGATCGACAGCTTCGACGACGGTCTGCCTGACTACGATGAGCTGAGGCACATGAAGTACATCATGGGCGCTATCAACGAAACGCTCAGGTCCACCATCACCACTCAATTCGCACCATCGTCACACCTCTGGCTGACGTGTGGTTCCTTCTCAGGCTGTGCCCGCCGGTGCCTGTTGACCCCAAATACGTGGTCAAGGACGACGTGTTGCCCAACGGCTACAAAGTGCCCGCTGGGGTGCGTGCCTCTGGGGTGTTGGGCTTTGTACGGCTTCTGATGCTGGGCTTGAACAGGTGAATGTTGCCTGGTCGATGTACTGCATGGGCCGGATGGAGAAGTACTGGGACAGGCCGCTCGAGTTTCTTCCCGAGAGGTGGCTCGACCCCGAGAAGAACAAGGAGAGGCACCCCTTCCTCTTCATTCCTTTCCAAGGTACGCTCACGGTGGTGCGGCCCGGTAGGGAGTTTTCGCATCTTCAGCTCATTCGCGTTTTGTGTTGTGACCATCTGTGTTTCAGCTGGGCCACGCA
Source organism: Acanthamoeba castellanii str. Neff (assembly GCF_000313135.1). NCBI lineage: Eukaryota > Discosea > Longamoebia > Acanthamoebidae > Acanthamoeba > Acanthamoeba castellanii. The sequence goes on from NW_004457415.1 coordinate 27,270, forward strand.
CTTGCTTGGGGCAGAACATGGCCTATCTCGAAGCCAAGGTGATGACCTTCATGATCCTCAAGTCCTACAGGTAACCAAACAAACATCTTTGTGGTATTCCAGTACTACCACTAGCGGTGGTGTCTTACTTCGTTTGGTTTTTGTGTGTGATTTGGTGGATGATGGCCCAATCGCAGGCTGGAGCTGCACGACCCGGAGAATCAGAAGGTGACCTACCGCCCGTCACTCACACTGCCCATCAAGGGCGGCCTCCGCATGCTTGCCTCACGCCGCCGCTGAGGCCGCAGCTGGCCAGCTGCGTTCTGTACATACCGACCCAATGAACTGAACTTTGCCTTTTCAGCGGACATCGAAGAGCTATCATTTTGCAACATATTTATATTTTATAGCCGCTTCAAAAGAAACAATAGACAACACTGCACCGGCCTACCAACCCACATGGGTATCAACCAAAGCATCCCGCCACACCGCATCGAGGTACATAAATATTGTATGTTGTGCATTGTAACGTTGAGCGCATAGCCAGCCTGTGCGCCACACACGACCAGCTGCAGCACAGCTTTGTAACGTTCTCTCCCCCCCCCATCTTTGCCAAAACACAGCCGCCCCGCTTTCGAATAGGGCCGCCGGGCAAGCCGATGCCGAGGGGCAACCAGTACTGCAGCATGCGGCCCCTCTTCTGGCGCCTTGCGAACAACGTTTTGGTCAGACTGGAGGCCGACGTGGCCCTGTGCTTCGGCGACGTGTACCGGGTGCTGCTCCTCCTGCACCACGACGACGCCGAACTCGACCACGACGGGCGTCCGGACCAGAGGCACCTGCTGCCTGCTCGCCACCAGCGGCCGCAGTTCGTCGACGGTGTGCCCGTGAGTGATGACGATGGCCATCGCCATGACGCTGGTGATGATGATGAGGAAGATGCTGAACCGCAGACCCGCGGTCGGCACCACCCGACACAGGTGATCTGGGTCGTAGGGAACTGGATGCCCTTCACCCGGCAGATTGCCCACAACAGCGCCCTCCAGAAGGACTCGACGGTGAACATGATGGTGCCAGGCCCGCGACGGACTGCGTGGCGCGCTCTGCCACGTCAGCACACCGTCGGTGGGCGAGGAAGTTGGGCGCTGCCAGGTGGGTGGGACGATGGCCTGCGCGACGTGGTCGCCAATCACGACGCGCTCCAGCTCACCGGCCGCTCTGAGTTCATCCACCGCAACCTCATCAAGGTGCGTGTGCGGTGGCGCGGGTGCGTGTGCGGTGGCACGTGTGCGATTATGCTGACCGTCTTGTGGAACATAGATTGTGGAGCATGATGGGATGCGCTTGATCAGCCACCAATACGACCGGGGAGACGGGAAAGACGTAAAGAAATGGTGGAACAGCTGATGGCGCGCGTCACGGACAACGTCGACGACGCTCCGCTCGACTTTTTCGTCGCCCTTCGCCCGCCCATCGACGCCGCCATCTACCACAACCGATGCAGTGGTGGTGGCCTTGCGCCGTCGATCGAATTCGTGGTTCACGTGCAACTGCCGCCGACCTACCCGCTTGCCAGCGAGAGGTACCGCATGCTGACGCCTATCCTCCACCCGTTCGTTGCGCCCCTGTGGCCCGACAACGTTGACGGCGGCCGCGACGACGACAAGCGCCGGGCTTGGCTTGAAGGCGGCCGCATGGCGTTTGCTTCTGGTGTCAAGGAGCAGGCGACGCTCACCCCTTGGTCCACAAATGCCGAGGGCTTCGCCGAGGTGCTGGCCTGGTTCCGCGACGAGTCGCTCCTCGACCCGGTCGGCTGCGCGTCGCGCTTTGTCGAGAAGTCGCCCGACGATGCCACGACCGAGATGAAGCGTTGGGCCTCGCCGGACGGGGGCGAGAAGATGGCCAGGAGGGCGAGTCGCCTGGCCGAGGACGGCGGTGTCGTGCGGTGGCGGCCCGAGCTACACGCGGCATGCCCGCTCGCCTTCCGGGCCGAAGTGCGCACGCTGCTGCTCGTGCGGCAGCGCGCTCAGGCCGACATGCCGGTCGATGGATCAGGCAGCAGCCCGATGGCCGAGATGCCCGAGGAGGTGGTGCGGCACATCATCGACGCCCTGCTCGGCCTCCATCTCAGCTCCGCCTCCTCCTTCCTCTACTTCTCCGCCTAACCAACATAACATGGTCTGCCGTATATTTTCGTTGTTCACTTCACCACAACACCCTAAAATCAATGATGGCACCTAAACAGCCCCAGCGCATCGCATCAGTGGTGCTTCCCTGCTGAAGGCTGCTGCTTGCCGCTGGCACGGATGGTGCTCACAAAGTCCACGACAGTCACCTTGTCCCTGTTTTAGGGGAAAAGGAAGGTCAGACAGGCAACGTACGTTGCATGGCCAGAGCAGCAGAAACAAACCTGGACGCTCCAAACGAAGAGCTGCGCGATCGGCCTTCCACAATGCGAGGACTCTCGAGTGGGCTGTGTGTGGTGTGTGGTTAGCAGCGGCACATCAAATTATGCACACAGCGCGCAAGGTCCAACGCACCTCTGTGCGCTGTAGATGGGCGCGCGGGGGTCCTTGAAACTCTCTCGGCTGTTGGTTGGCTTCTTCTTTTTCTTCTTCTTCGTCTGGTCGCGAGGCGCGCTTGCTTCCTTGTGCTCCTTCTTGGCCGGCTTGCCGTCGGTGTTCTCCTGCGGGTGCTTCGTCTTCTTCTCGGCCTTGTGAACGTCAGCCGTCCCCTCCTCCTCGGCCACCACCACAACCGAAGGAATCGGTTTAGAGGCCTGGACCACGCTCAAGTCGATCCGCCCGATCTTGAGCCTTTCTCGGAGGTTGCTGCTTCGCGTTTCGTTCTCGTCGCTCGTGTCGGAGTTCTTCTTGTTGTCGGAGTTGTCGTCATCGCTTTCGTTTTCGCTTTCGCTTTCGCTGTAGTCGCTGTCGTCTTCGTCTTCATCGGTGTCGCTCTCCTCGCCTTCTGCTGCACCATCACCGTTCGCCGCACCGCTGGTCAGCGGCGCCCTCGTCGTTCGCCCCCGGGGCAACCTGCGCTCCTCTTCCATGGTCATGAGCGAGTAGTAGATCTTGCTGGCCGCGGCCGACGACTCGCGCGGCGATCCGGGTGATAGCCGCGAGCGCGGCGACAGCAGCGAGGCCGAGGCCGACGGCGACAGGAACGAGCGCGGCGAGACCAGGCCCAGGCCCAGGCCCAGGCCCGCCGGGCCGCGGGGGGAGGGGTCAGGCGAGCAGAGCTGCGGCGAATGCCAAAGCGCGGGCCGAACGCGCAGCTGCGCGGGCGTGGGTCCCCTCGGCGACGACGATGGTGAGGCCGACGGAGGGCGAGGCCTCGTGGCGGCGGTGGTGGGCATCTCGCAGTCGGCTCCGCCGGGGATGGCGATGAGGCAGTCGGCGTTGTCGGGGTTGATGAGCGGGCGCGGCACGGCCATGCGGCGCGGCGAGGTGGTGTCGTAGCGCGGCGACGGAATGGTGCGCGAGGGCGCCAGCGCCGCCGGCATCAGGTTCAGCGAAAATGGCTTGGGCGATGATGCCGACGCTGCCGAGTCTCGATTACGATGCATCAGCATGCGCGGCGATATGAGGCCTGCCGGACATCGACAAGTACAAGCGTAAGTGGCGTGTGCGTGTGCGTGTGTGTGTGAAAATGTCAAGCGCGGCTTAGAGATGATGAGTACCTCGAGGGGAGAGGTAGGATGTGGCGGCGAGCTGCGGGGCGGAGAGGTTCCACGGATGCTTCTTGATCGCGTTTAGATCGAGCCGCAGAGCCGGGTCGACCTACATTGTCCCGAACCAAAAAGAACAAGTCAGCGAGGTTTTTTTCCCGAATAGAAGCAGAGAAGAGCACCTGGAGCATGCCGCTGATGAGCGCGCGAGCTTGTGAGGAGAGGTGGTCGGGGAAGGTGACCGCCCCGCTCAAAATGCGCTGCCTCGTCGCCTCGTCCGTATCGGCCTGGAACGGCGTGCAGCCGCACAGCATTTCGTACACTGTGTAAAAGGAAAGAGGTGAGCGGCCCAGGTGTGTGTGTGTTCAGCGTAGCAGATAGAGCGGTACGTACGCAGAATGCCGAGCCCCCAAATATCGATCTCCGGTCCGACGTAGGGCTGTTCCTTGATGACCTCGGGCGCGGTATACAACATCGAGCCGCAGCACGGAACGAAACTGTCCAAATTCATCAAAGGAGGGATCTCGATGAGAAAATGAAGAAGAAGAAGAAGAAGAAGGAAGGCCCTTCTTCTCCCTGGGCCGTGCGTACGTTCGCTGTTCGGGAGTGAAGTGCATGCAAAGCCCAAAGTCGGCCAGCAGCACTCTCTGGTTGTCGTCCAGGAACACATTCTAGCACCAAGCACGATCAAAATGTAAGGCGCGTGTGGGGCCAAGAAAAAGAAGAAGAAGACGGTGGTACCTCGGGCTTGAGATCGCGGTGTGCGATGCCGTGCGAGTGACAGTACTGGAGGGCGCGCACGAGCTGCCGGAACAGGGGCTGCGCCTCCTGGTCGCTCAGTCGTCCGCCGTACTCCTTCATTTCGAGCACTCGCCGAGGCGAGCGTTGGCCGATGTGCTGCTGCTGCTGCTGCTGCTGTCCCCGTGGACTCTCGGTCAGCACTGCGCCCGGGTGTTGCATGCCCTGGCGCTCTCTTCTGCGCACGGCGTCCATCATCGGCCCGTGGTTGTTGTTGATGCCCCGCTGCTTGTCGTGGTCGCTGTTGGCGCTGTCGAGCCCATCACTGGGCGGCTCGCGCTCGTTGAGGAACAGCGTACGCCCGCCGCGTGGCGTGATGCTCTGGTCCATGTCGTCGCCCCATTCGTCCTCCGACATGAGATCTTCTTCGGTGAACGTGTAGGTCGTCTCGTAGAGGTGCTCGTAGAGATCACCTTCAGAGCGTGTTGAGAACATAGTAAATGAGCACGCCAATGTATGTAAACATACAACATAGCTACAACGAGGTTGATGGTGGCGAATGAATACCTCCAGTGTTGTGCTGCGTTATGAGATGGTAGTAGTCGTCCGTTTCCACGGCTGCAGCAACATGAACATGAGAGAAGTGAATTTTGGAGAAGAAGAGGGTTGAAAGAAGAGGAGGAAGGAGGACGCACCGTCGATGAAGCCGATGATGTTGGGATGCGCGGTGAGTTCCTTCAGGGCTTGTGCCTCCTGCTTGATGGCATACAGGCCGCCACACACGTCGTCGGCCTTCCATCTGCGCTTGTCGATGGTCTTCACCGCCACCTGCCGCAGCACATAGAGGTTAGGCGCTTAGAGCAGAGCCTGGCCCGAGCCTAAAGATGATGGGCTGGGTGGAGGAGGACGCACCTTGTGATGATGTGGTGGTTGGCGTGCAACGGCCACTATGCTGCCGAAGCTGCCCACCCCAAGCCTTCGCTCCAGCTCATAGCCTGCGGGCAAAGGCACACTTGCATCGACTCTGTTCTCCTGGTTCATCTGCATGTGGCAGGGCGTGCGTGAGCAAGGTTCCTTGATCTGATGGATGCATCAATGCACACGATCCGCGGATGGAGAAGGAGATGGAGATGCAGGATCGGGATGGCAAGAGAAGGGCACGTACCACGGCAGGAGGAAGGGTGGACTCACACACCACAGCTGTTGTACGTTCAAGGTGATGCCGTTGCGTGACGTCTTGCTTTGAGCTTCTACTTCTTTCTAGTCTTCCGCGGTTGGGAGAAAGAGAAGAGCTCGTTGTTGCTCCGGACCTCTCTTTCGTGCCACAGCGAAGCAACCTCTTGTTGGGATAGCTGGACGCTGTTCATTTGCATTCAATGATGATGGAACACGGGTAGGTACAGTTTATTTATAGGGGCGTTGCGATCGTGTGAGGCAGATCAATTTTCGTTCTGTGCTCCCAGATCCTTCATCCAATTCTTGGGGTCGTTGGGCACCTGGCCTGTGAAGTCGGCACCGCTGAAGTCGAAGCCTGGGTAGTCCTTCTGGAACTTCTCGAGCATCATCTTCCTATCCATCTGGTCGGCAGTGAACGAGTCAATGGCGTCGCCCTTGAGCAGTCCCTTCCACGATTCGTGCGAGATTGCCTTCTGCAGCAAGATTCGCACTTCCTTCGTCTCCTTGTCTCTGTCCTCAAGCGTCCAGATCGATTCTTTGGCCTTGACTGTGCCGTAGGGCTCGCCATCTATGATCGCCTTCGGGTCGTTCTTGAATTTGACCTTGAGCAGGTTGTTCTTGATCACCACCTCCAAATCGCGCCCACGCGTCGTGATAGGCACCGGCACCGACACTGCCACCTCCTCGATCGTCTGCGTCCATGTGTAGTCCTTCGTCTTGACGTCTACCGTCCCCGCTTTCTCATCGAAGTCAGCCATCTTTGCGTTTGAATTTCTTATCTGGCGAGTTTATTTTCACATTTCTTTTTCCAGATAGAAGCGCGGGAAAAACGAGGGACGACTTGCGTTGACCAAGCTGCAGCTCGAAGCTAGACAGGACAGCACAGAACAGACACAGAACAGACACAGATAACTGCAGAGATAATAATTACGAGGTATAATAACGGTGGCCACGACAGCACCACTGCAGCACACATCCGGTGCAAGCGGGCGAGGCCAACCAGCCACCAAAATAAAATAAAATAAACGAAAATAAAAAAGAGGAAAGGTAGGAAAAAGAAGGTCGCAAGCAAGGCAAAGGCGCGGGCGAGCAAGTGCAGGGTGGGAAAGAAACACAAACCCGCCCAATGGCCTCGTAAAGAATCAAAGACAAAGCACAACATGTGGACCCCCTCGACTAGGTCGGCTGTGATTCTTCATTGGGCTGCTTGTGCGTTGGGCCGGGGGTGGGAGGTTCGCTGTCCAGAAAAATGCCACCGCGCCCTTTCACCGAAGCGGCTCGCCAGGTACAAATACCGCAATTGGCCGCCTTTTTCTTCATTCTTCTCCGCTCCCTGTCGGTGACACACCAGCTCACACCATACGAACATGGCCCGCACCAAGCAAACGGCGAGGAAGAGCGTGGGAGGGAAGGCGCCGCGCAAGTATGCCGCTGCGGCGCAACAACAGCAGCAGCAGGGCAAGTCCGGTGGTGGATTCGCCAAGCCACAGGCCATCTCCAACAAGCGCGGCAGGAGATCCTACGCGAAGGCACAGGCCATGCCCAGTGGTGAGGAGGAGCAACAGCAGCAGCCACAGGCGATCCCGGAGATCACCTACACCGGCACCCACGACACTGCGTTCTACGCGCACTACTTCATCACCGGCGACAAGGAGAAGGACGAGGAGGTCAAGTGCCACTACGCCCAGGCCCACACCCGCGACCCGCTCACGCAGGCCGAGGACTGCTGGGTCGGCGTCAGCTACAACTCCAAGTACGACGGCATCGGCATGAAGACCAACACGCAGGGCCGCCACAGCAACCGGCCCGCGCTCAACCTGGTGGTGGCGCTCGACATCTCTGGCTCGATGGGCGATACCTTCCGCGGAGACGACGATGACAACGACGATGATGACGAGTCCGAGTCTGTCGGTGGTGGGCAGAAGAAGCTCCAGGTGGCCAAGGACTGCCTGCTCACCCTCCTCGCCCAGCTGCGCGATGATGACGCCTTCGGCCTGGTGCTCTTCAACAACAAGGCCTCGGTGCTTCAGCCGCTGACCAAGTGGGCCGAGATCGAGAAGGTCGGCCTGGAGAAGGCCATCCTCAAGCTCCGCGCATGTGGTGGCACCGAACTCACCGAAGGTGAGCGCCCCAGTTTGCTGTCTCTCTCCCTCTCTCTCTCTTCCTGTGACCACGGTCCCTAACAATCTATGATTGTTCGTGTGGCTGGCTGTGCAGGTTTCAAGGCGGCCACAAAGATGTTTGCCAAGGCCGAGGAGGGACCCAACAGGTCGAGTCGTGTCTTTTTCCTCACTGGTACGTGCTGCTTCATGTGTGGAATGTTGAGTGGTCGTATGTTTGTTTGTTTGGCTCATTGGCTCATTGACGTCTCTGTACCTGTCCGTAGATATGGAAGCTGGTTCGGATGACGAGAGAAAGTTCATCGCCACTGTCAAGCAGAATTCCGAGGTGTCGCTGTGGTCCACAATCATCGGCATCGGCATGGACCTGGCTCGCGACACAGTGGAGGAGACCAGCAAGACTCCGGGCTGCAACTACGCCACCGTCATCTCCAACAAGGACTTCCGCGAGATGATCGACAACGAGTTCGATTACACCGTGGTATGGCCTTGGACCTCACTCCACCATCAACCCTCAGAAACAGAACGCTCACACTGTTTTCCTTCGCTATCAGACCCCCACCGGCTTCAACGTCAGCCTTGGTATCAACTCTGACGTGTGGCAGCTTCACTCGGGCTACGGCTCGCCCGAAGTGAGCAACCTCCAGCCCGGCGGCCACGCTAGGCACTCCACCCTCTTCCCTTCGACCCAAAACGAGAAGGGTGAGACTCGGGGCGGCCTCTTCCTGTTCAAGGTCAGCCAGAAGGAGCCCGCCGGCCTTGACTCGCCTTTCACACTCGTGTACGCGTCATCTCGTCGTCATTGGCGATGCGGTCTTCAGATGATCCTTGGCTGACGTAGAGCTTTTCTCATCCAGATCCAAGTGGGACAACCTGTTGGGTATCGAGCAAACCGACATCAAGCAGCTCCAGTTCAAGGAGGGCCACATTGATGATGTCGGCATCCGAAAGGCCGTACTGCTTGTATGTTAACCACTGGCTGATGCCTTTTCCATTGGGAATCATAGACTCACCTTCGCCTGGTATGTCGCTGTGCAGGTATACTACACCGACTTCATCAGGCCGTACCTGGAGGTGAGGAACCAGGCGCTGGGTCTCCCGTCGATGGCCGCCACGGTCGCTGCGCCCATGCCCACGCGCTATCTATCGCTCATCACGCCTGCCAACCGCTTCCAGCTGCTCAATGACTTCATCGGTACACCCACCCAACGCGGGCACGCCCACTCACAAGATTCGTGGCGACTAACCTTAGACGGCTTAATTGTTGATGTTACAGCGTTCTACAAGAAGGAGATGGAGGCCATCCAAGACCCTTCGCTTAACGACGAGCTGACTTTCCTCGAGACCGTTCGCAAAGTCGAGCAGCCCTTCTTCCCGGAGAAGATCTCAGCCGACGTGGAGAAGGGAGGAAACGTTGGCGGAGAAGTCGAGGGCGAGAAGAAGAGAAAGCACGATGACGTGGAGCAAGGAGATCAGGTCAAGAAGGACAACGTTGATGATGAAGACGACGACGACGACGACGACGACGACGAAGCGGAGGCGATCAAGCGGAGGAAGATGGAAGAGGCTGACGAACAGCTTGCCAGACAGCTGGCAGCTCAAGAAGAAGCGCTCGAAGAAGAACAGCAAAGCGGTGTCGACGACATGCAGAGAGGCGATGAAGGCGACGAGGAGGCCAACGGCCAGTGCGTCGTTTGCTGGACGGAGAAGAAGAGCGTACTCTTCCTGCCCTGCCGCCACCTGTGCTCGTGCAAGGCCTGCGGCGACAAGACCACGCAGTGCCCGCTCTGTCGCAAGACCATCCAACAGAAGACCGACGTCTTCGTGTGATCCGTGGTCACCTTGGTGCGACCGCATCGTCTTCATCAACTCGAACACAAGTTTACATCGACACTCCTCAACTTGCTTTCCTTTGGCAGGGAAGCGGTTGAACAAGCAATAAATAAATAGTCATTTTATTCTTTTGTAATCTGTTCGTTGCTGTGGTCCTGGATGGAGCCACACGACTTCAGGTCGTATGATGAACTCAATGTGTTCCCTCGGAGCAGCTCTGGGTCGAGTCTGAGCATGATGGGGTCCTCGCTGCCGCCCATCTTCGAATCTCCCACCTCCTCGGCGCCCTTCCTTCAGAAGACGGGGCGATTCAGCCGATGCTGGAGCAGGTGGTCCGGCAGGAGGAGCGGATGGACGCCCTTGCACGACTCCACCCAGTGCCGCCTCATCACTCGAGAGAACCCCTACAAATTTAATCTCCAACGGCGAGGTGCACCCATCGCGCCCCTCTTCGGTACGTACCTGCGCCCACACTTTTGGAAATCAATCAGCACAAGCATTAACAGAAAACAGCCGATCTTTACCACGCGCTGCTGGACACGAAGTGGTGGAAGCTCCTGATCGGCCTCTGTCTGTTCTTCTTCGTTGAGCACCTCTTCTTCGCTTTCCTCTACTACCAGGGTGCAGTCTCACCCTCTTCTTCTTCTTCTTTCGGCGGCTTCATCACCCAAACCCCCTTCCTCGCTCACCAAGTGCGACATGCGCGGTGTCGGTCCTGCGTAACTGCACAGACAGGGGTGGCTTGGGTGGGCTGAAGCCTTCGGCGGAAAACACACTGATCGACTTCTGGACCTGCTTCTTCTTTTCCGTCCAGACCATGCAGACCATCGGTCCGCCTTCCTTCCTTCCCTATCCACCCTGCTCCTTCGGCCAGAGCTCGTCACATGGCGAGTCGCTGCTGAATGCGTGCTGTCGTGTACAGGCTACGGAGGATTGAGCCCCGAGTCCGTCTACTGCAATGTGCTGGTGTGCATACAGGCATTCTGGGGCATGCTCTCCACCGCCATTATCACGGGTACTACTAACCAGCCGCGTGCCGTAGAGTTTCTTCGTTGCGTTGGGCCTCGACTAGGCCAGCCGCTCACCCGCACTCTGGTCGCCTTCACGCCCGCGCTGTGATCACACGAAAAAAAACCAGGGTTCGTGTTCGCCAAGATCGGCCGACCCTCTCGCCAGAAGCGCAACATCATGTTCTCGGAGCTCGCCGTCGTCAACAACCAGGAGCGGTATTGGTACGGCAATCCGGATCGGCTGTCCGAGGGCTACTACGTGCAGGGCGGCGCGCCTTGCTTCGTTCTTCGCTTCTCCAACACTAGGCACGGCCTCCCTCCTGACTTGCTTGGCCTGGCCTGGCCTGGCCTGGCGTGCCTCATCCGTCCGCCTGCTCACGGCCGAACTCCAGGCGGAGCCAGGTGTGCGAGCCACGCTTTCGGCTGTTGATGCTGCGACGCGAGCCGGTGCGCGGCGATGAGGAGAGCGAACGGTGGGACACGGGCGAAGAAGAGGGATGCATCCGCGTTCACGAACTGAACTATGAAATCCACTCCATGGAGAATAGGTAACGTAACTACCCTCTTCCCTGTGCGACGAGTAGTAATTGCTTACACTCACCACTACGCACGCACGCACGCACAGAGCACGCGGTGTGGATTTCTCCTCGGCCCTTCTCCCCCTCCCGTGGACGGTGGTCCACGCCATGGACGAACGGAGCCCTTTGCACGGTGCCACCCCGGCCTCCCTCGCCGCCTCCGATACCGAGATCATCGCCATACTCGACGGCACCGACGAGGTTCGAGTCATTGCATTGTTATTAGTCTCATTAGTATATTTGTTAGTACCCCTTCCCTCGTTCGTGCCTGACACGACCCTTGTATTGCAGGGTTGTTCGGAGCAGTTGCAAGCGAGATGGTCCTACACATACAGAGGTGCGTCGTTGAGTGATCGTGTCTCCGATCGATTGGTGATGCAAACAAAATACCATTCATTCGTTCGTTCGTGCAGAGATCATATGGGACGCGCGGTTGGTGCCGGTGGTGAGCCAGGACAAGCGATCGGGCAAGTACGTGGTCGACCTCTCGCGCTTCCACGACATCACGCCCATCGTCGCCCAGCCGCCTTCGCGATCCACCACCAAGGGCAAGCACACGCGCAGCAGACCCGCTTCTGCATCTGGCAACATCCAAGAAGACGACGATCGCCTGATCTGATGATGTCGCATCGCCCGCGCTTGGTCGTCGCCGAAAAGGAACAGTGAGGAATCGAACCCCAGCCCCCCGCGTAATGTCCGGGTGTGCTGCCCCTGCACCACTGCTCCACAACAACCACCACACACCACGACATAGTGTAATTAATTAACCTTTTTTGAAGTATTTATGGAATGCAGCCAATTTGCGGACGTGGCGCAATCTCCTGACAGTTGCATCACCATTTATCCATTGTGTTACGCCAATTGATAGATAAGGAAGATCGATAAGATTTGTGTTGGCATAGTATGGAACCCGATCAATTGAAGGAGGAGAAGATTAATCTGATCGAAGAGGATCTCGATGCCATCCCCGAGCAGAAGGTGCGCAGATTATCGATCGATCCTTACACATTAGTCACCTCAATTGATTTCATCATTAAGACATGCACAACCTCAATAGCTATCCAAAGCGGTCTTGAACCTCTTTCTCAATTAATCTCTCGGCGGTGCTTGCAGGAGTACTCGGCTGTGGCCGAGGTGCTGGCCGAGTCGATCGTCGCGGCCGAGAGCTTCTGGCACGCCACAGTCCGCTATCTCAACTCCTTCGATCGTACGCGCTGCCTGCCTCCTCTGCGCCCGCCTTTGCTGGCGTCTTCGCTTACACTGTCATCCTGCGCATCATTTCTCGTTGCGTGCGCTTGCGACGTGCCTGCGTGTGTTGTGTGCGTGCGTGCGCTTGTCACACCAGAGCGACATGCGGTGACGCAGAGAGCGTGGGAGAAGACGGCAGAGGTGGGTGGCATGGCGATGGCCAACCCCTATGTGGCGAGCGCGGTGACAACGGTGACCGAGGGCGTCGAGCTCGCCAACACCATCTACGCACAGACCCTGGAGCTCATCCAGGAGAAGCGTCGCGGCCTCGCCGACAGCTTCTCTTCTTCTTCCTCGACCTCGAGTTCGACCTCTGCCGACGCCGACGCCGAAAGCCACAACTCTGTGGTGGTCGCCGTACACACCAACGACGACGATCTGCACTACGAGCAGCTGCAGCAGGAGGAGCAGCATGAGCAGGAGCAGCAAGCGTCGACTGAGCCAGAGGCGCTCGCGCTCGACATTCAAGTCAATCATTGATCTCCGAGCGGCCAGGCCAGCCGGTCGCGGCGGTGCGAGTGTGAATGGGCGTGGCAGCCACGGAGGCATGTTGCGTGTTGGCGCTCTGGTGGCGGTGGCGGTGTCTATAATTGTAGATGAGGAAAGATGTGTTCAATGAACGAACATGAACATGCGCGCGGTGTCTCTAATTGTCGAGGAATGGAACGATGTGTTCATTCAACGAACGAACGAACACGCCGCAAGGGCCAAGATGAGAAGCGGGGCCAAGCGCACCACAGCCCGGCTACTACAAGGAAGCGTAGAGGGACCAAGTGGTGCGGACCATAAGGCGTAAGTGGGGGATATCTTGAGAACGGAGAACAGGTGGGGCCGATCGAAAAGTCGTTGAATGATTGGACGACGAATAGGTGGGCCTCCGTGAGTGGTCGATTACATGACCCGGTATTGGCCTTCCTTGAAGCGCATGAGGCACTCATTAATAAATAGCCGGTGGCTCAACCGTCTGTCGGCGGGGCGATGAGTGCTCATTGGGGTTGGATCGGGTCGCAATCCCAAGCGGGCACCCGCGACCGAACAGCGAACATTCCGAACATGGTTGGGTGCTATGGACGCCCCGAGCGCGAGGGGCGGAACAACGGGACCACACTCTCGTGCACCACCCCCACTTCTTCTGCGTGCACCCAGAAGCGCTACAATTACCAATTGGTCGGTTGCTCCAACCCCGCCCCGCTGTACTTCGCCGGCGGTGCCCTTTTTGCTCGCGCCTCGTCTCTTTCTTTTCTTCTATCATTCACCTCCCGCACCAACATCAACACACCACCGCGTCCAGAGGGACACCACTGCTGCTACGGACATTGGTGAGAGGAACTACCGCCGCTCGGAAAGAAGAACACCAACGCCAACACCAACTACTTTATAGAGATGTGCCTCATTCTCCACCGAACGCTGGCCGTGTTCGTGGCGCTGATTGCGCTGCTGGCGGTCATCATTTCGCCCATCGTGGTGGGCCTCTACGCCGACGTGCGCAACTGGAACGACTCCGAAGACGGCGAGCTCCGGTGGTGCCACGACGACGCCAAGATGCGCGACTCGGCCGCCAACCTCGGCCTTGCCGCCGGTACCCTTTCTATCTCCGCACTGAAGATCTTTATTTTTCTATTATTCTTATTATTATTTATTTATTTGTAATGCTATGGAGCTCCACGAGCGCAAACCCTATTTTAGGCAAAGTTATGTTATTTGTTGTTATCTGTTTTCCGGTCTTGGTGGTGAACTCACATCGGAGTTAAACTGACTCGTTTTTTAACTCCGACTCGCCAGGTTGCGTCTCGTTCGTGGTGGGCCTGGTGCTGATCCCGTTCATTCTGGTCACCGTCCTGGGCGCCGTCATCTCGTGCTGCCGCCCCAACCTCGTCACCAGCTTCCTCCTGCCCATCCCCGTCTTCCTCCTCTCCCTGGTCCTCTTCGGCCTCTACGCCTCCGTCGTCGCCACCACCTGTACGTCGTCGCTCACCATTAACCGCCACAAACCAACAGTATCTCCTTCTTCAACGGCTGGCTCACCATCACCGCTACGCTACTGTTTGTTGTTGATGATTGCGACCACCGTGCAGCGCGTCAGTTCGAGGAGAAGAAGGACTGGCTGAGGCCCAACGACTTCATCGACCCGGAGACCAAGTGCAGCGAGATCCCGCCCAAGTGGAACGCCGCCCTCGCCTGGGCCGTCATCGAGGCCGCCCTCTTCGCCTTCATCATGCTCTACTGTACGTCATCAACTCCACATCACACCGAGCCAATTGTGTTGCGTGTGTCGTGTCGTGTCATGTCGTGTCGTGTCGTGTTGCGGTGTGCTCACATGGCGTGTGCGTGTGCGTGTGCGTAGCGCTGCTGTGGATGTTCCTCGGTTGCTTTGAGAAGCGCACGAGCGAGCTGGAGGCGGGCACGCCCATGCAGAAGATGCCCAAGGAGAAGAAGCAGAAGCCCGAGAAGCAGCGCAACGCCGAGTCCAGCGACTCGAGCGATTCGAGCGACGAGTCCGACGACGAGCTGCGCGAGCTGCGTGACGACCTCAAGGACACGCTGCACATCGAGTACGACCAGGGCGATCACAACGACGCCGCCGAGCTGGCCGAGGTCGAGAAGGCCCTGAAGAAGGCCAAGGTCTACAAGCGCCGGAAGTTCCTCAAGCAGACCGAGGCCGACCTCAAGAAGGCGGGCCTCTCCGCCGCCGCCACCGGGCGCCTGCTGGCCCTCATCGCGTCGGAGAAGAACAAGGAGAAGGACCGCAAGAGGCGCCGCGACCGTGGCTACCTGATGGTGGACCTCGACGACGCGCTGAAGTCGATCTTCGACGAGAACGACCCGAAGGGCAAGAAGGACCTCGACGACGTGCGGGCCGACTTCCGGCGCCTGCGCATCACCGACCTCGACTTCTTCCTCAACATGACCGAGAAGGAGTTCAAGGAGCTCGAGGTCTCGCTCCCCGTCAAGAACAAGCTCAGGCAGAAGATGCAGGAGCTCAGGGCCCAGGAGGAGGTCTAAAAGGTCTGCCACTTCGACACCGCCGCCGCCTTCTACTTCGTCGTTGTCCCACACAACGCACACGCACGCACCGCTCCGGTTCATTTTGCTCCCTAGAACCGAGAGCGTGTGTGTTGCGGGCGCCGAACGACACGACGACACGACCATCATATTCTTTGCTCTCTCTATATTCTCTATTCTATTCTTTCTCCAATTATTTATTTCATTAACATGTGTGATATTATTTATTTATCATCAACGTGTGTGTGTGTGGTGGCATCACTACCACCTTGATCACCAACAACCACGTCCCAATAAAATCAATCAACCAACCAACTTCTAATGGTGAACACATTCAATGTTTGTTTGGTTTATTGTGTGTTATGCGTTTCACACGTTACCGCCTTACTTGCCTCGCGAGACTTCCAGGTCGATGAGCGACAGCTGATCGAGCACCTCGGCCTGACTCGACTCAGTGATGCAGCCTGTGGATGGGTGGGTGAGATGCGCTGCGCAGGGTGGGCAATGGGGGAGGAGGGCAACCGTTGACGACCATCTCGTCGATGAGGATGTGGGCCTTCTCCAGGTTGAACATGATCTGTTTGTTGTGTTGAGTCGCGGTGTGTGGTGACTGGTGAGCACAGTGGGCAGAGCTGAACTCACGCGAAAGTGATGGAGATGGAAAGGGAGACGTACATCAAGTTCGCACTGTAGTGAATGAGTGCGCATGTTTGTACACACCAACACACACACACACACACCGCACACACCGCACACACCGACACACAACGCACACAACGCAACACGCAGTGAACATTTGGCGCTGGCAGCGCAAACGCATCACACGCAAAGGCAGAGAGCGTACGACTTGGCGGAAGTAGCGATCGAAGAGCTCCACCAGGTTGTGAATGAACTCGTACACGGCCAACTCGTTCTGGCGGGTTCAGTGTGAGGTGTCACACAGGGCAATGAAGCGCTCTCGGGTGTACGCAGCTGCATTGTACCTCGCTGTGGTCGATGCCAACGATGAAGAAGAGAGAGGCGTATCGCCGGTACACCACCTTCCGCCCCTGGTGCTCCACAAACCCGCACTGCGACACAGAAACCGAGATTAAAATGATTTTATTTATTATTTAGTACCTGAAACAAATAATGATTTGATGGAATTATTTATTATTTATTATTTTGCACGGGGGCCACGCGGGGGGGGAGAACCTGGTCATCGGCCCGGAGAAGGCATTTGCGAACGATTTCGGTTTCGAAGAGTACGCGCTCCTTTGGTGGTCGGTGGGTATCAAAGTACTTGGAAACCCGCGCCTGCCCCTGCTTGTTCACCAACAGAATGTACTCTATCATCCCTCTCTTGCCTCCTCTCTTTTTTTTTGTTCTTTTTGCTCTCTCTTTTCTTTTTTTAACCATTTACTTGATATTTTTTCCTCGAAGCAGCACCCCTGATGAATTGATCAATACAACGTCTCAAGAAGATGGAAGAGCTTGGCTCTTCTTCCCACGTTGGCCGGGTGGTCCTACACCTGGACTTGGACTGCTTCTTCGTGCAGGTCGAAACTCTCAAGGTACAGTTTCTTATTAATCTGCTCTACCTCGAGTGGCCCTCTCGAGACTGAAGCCGATGGGAGTGGGGGCTTATAGGACCCGAGGCTGGCGGGCCATGCAGTAGCAGTGCAGCAGCACAACGACATCATCTCCGCGGACTACGCGGCCCGGCGGAGGGGCGTGCGGAAGCACATGACCCCAGCCGAGGCCCTGGCCCTCTGCCCCGACCTCAAGCTGTACGCGCCGAACACCGCCCGGCTCCAATACAGTACAGGGCCGCACACTCACAGCGCTGTGTGTGCGTGTGCGGTGGCGCACGTGTCGTGCTGTGCGTGTGCGGTGGTGCGATGGTGTGTGCGACAGTGTGCACGTGAGGAGAACGGAGGGAACGTCAAAGGTAACGTACGAGGACTACCAGAAGGCCTCCGCCGGCGTGCAAACGCTGCTGCAGAACACGATCGCCTCGCTCCAGTCCGCGGCTGCTTCCGGAGTCAACTCCAAAAGGAAGACAGAGAAGGTAGACTCTTTCTCTCCTTCTTCTTTATGTCAACCCACATGACAATCGTGGGTACGCAGCTGAGGCGCCTCCGGAGGTGGAGAAGGCCAGCATCGACGACTTCTACGTGGACGTGACGCCGTTGGTGGCCGCTCAACTCGAGCGCGGCCTTCTAATCAACGATCTCGACATGCCCGGTACACCATTCACCATCTCATCATTGTCGTCGTCATCAATTGCCAACAAAAGTCCAAAGGTCACCACTTTTACGAGTTCGTCGTCCCCTCGTGGTGATCGGCAGCGTCGCAGATGGCGTCGCAGTCAAGCGAGTGGCCGGGCGCGGTCGAGGGACCGGGTCTGGTTTCGGCGCACATCCTCACCGCGCAGGAGGTGCAGCTCCGTGAGGGCGCGCGTATCGCCGCGTCCCTCCGCGAAGCCGTCCACACCAAGTGTGGTAAGCCGACAGACGTCTGTCACCACCACCACCAGATGTTGCTCCACTGGGCGCCCTTGAGGGGCTAATCGCGCGTATGTGTGGTCGGTCGGGCGCTGATGACACCCAGGGCTGCGCGTCTCGGCGGGGGTCGCCCAGAACAAGCTCCTGGCCAAGCTGGCATCGAGCGCCAGCAAGCCCGACGGCCAGACCACCGTCCTCCCCGGCTCCGTCCCTTCCATGCTTGCGCGCCACCCGCCCAGCAAGATTCCCCAGCTCGGTGAGACCCTCTGCCTCGACGCGCACCCATCATCACCGCACACGCACCACCGCACACGCACACGCACACGCGCCACCGCACACGCACACGCCAACTCACCACTTTCCCCCGGGTCAGGAGTCAAGCTGGGGAAGGAGAAGCGCGGGGTGCTGCTCGCCGCGCCGTGGACGGACCGGGTGAAGGTCATCTCCGACCTGGCCTCGGCCTCACTGCTGCCCGAGCTCAGGCTGGCGTTCGGGGACGACAAGGCCGAGTGGCTGCATCGCGTCGGCCAGGGAATCGACGACACGCCCGTCAAGGACAAAGGTCACCACCCCCTTCGATGTGTGATTGTGTTCTTCGTCGATGGTTGACTGAAGGTGCGTGCGTTATTCTCAGGCCCGCCCAAGTCATTGATGTCGTCGATGTCGTTGACGTCGATCACCAACGACGCCTACCAGTTCAAGAAGATCCTGCGCTATCTGGCCGACGAGTTGTGCAAGCGACTCAAAGAGGACGAGCTCCGTTGGAAGCGCAAGCCCAGGACCTTCAACTTCTCCTTCCGGTTCGTTTCCTCTCAGTGTCTTATGTGCCACAACGCAAAGTCTGAAGTGTGACCGAAGCTGTTGATGATGATGATGATGATGACGTGTCGTCTTGTTGTTGTTGTTATTTCAGGCTGGTCAATGAAAAGGAGAGCTCGCACACGATGACGATGAAGAAGGTCACCGACCGGGTGCGGGAGATGCGAGCGAAGGAAGACGTCGAGGGCGCGGGGCCAGGTCGTGGCGCCAGCAGTGGTGAGGCGGCCGCATCAGCATCGGCCGATGCCATGTGCTCGCTGGCCTTCCAGGTCTTCAACTCCACCGTGGGCGACCGCGCGTACGCACTCGATTCCTGCCACCACGCACACGCCCTTCAATCGAGAGCGTGTGCTGACCGATGTGGGTGGTGATTGGTCAGGTGGAAGGTGCGCTGGGCGGGAATGAGTGCTCGGGACTTCCATTCCACGGAGCCGCCCAAGGGCGGCATCGCCACCTTCTTCTCGGCAGCGTCTTCGTCTTCGTCTTCTTCTGCGCCACTGCCTTCTACCTCGACACTCCCTTCGTCGTCGTCGTCATCATCTTCTGTTGCTTCAGTAATGGCGATGCCACCTCCCACCTCGCCTTCTTCTTCGGCGCTCAAACGACCCTCGCCGCCGGCCAGCCCCGCTAAGAGCCCCGCCACCATCACCACCCGAGTGGCCAAACAGGGCAGCAGCCCCACCAGCCCCAAGCGAGCCAAGACGAACAAGAACGCCACGCCGCAGGGCAACACCATGCTCGCCTACTTCACAGTGGCCACCTCACCCTCGAGGGAGAAGCCAACAGCAACGTAACGTAGGTGGTCTTGAGAATCTGTTCCGCTGCTGCTGGTCCAACACTCGCTTTTTGTGCTTCATCACGGGAGGTGAAGGGCGAGGGTGTCGGCCAGCTGGTTGTAGACCCAGAGGGGCAGGCGCCGGGTGATCTCCAGGCGCATCTCCGGCTTTGGAGGCTTGCCGCCGCTGGTTGCGTCGGGCAGCCGCAGCCCCTGATGCGGGTGGCGAGGGTGGTGCGAGCAGCCGCCACTCGTCGAGCCGTCCGCTGGGCCAACCGAGGGAAGCCGGCCGTGTGACAGCGACTTGGCCCGCTTCTCCTTCCCCCCCGCCGCCTCTTCATCTTCGTCTCCTTCGTCTACGTGCGCTCCATTTTCGCGCTGGAACGGTGATGATGGTGATGCCGCTGACGATGGTGCCGATGATGAAGATGAAGATGGCGGCTGGTCGACCGGCTGGACGGTGACGATGGTCATGCCGATGGAGTTGAGCACGCTCTGGAGGAGTTGCAGGTGGGCCTCGTTCCGAAGCATCCGCTTCTCCTCGGGCTCGAGCGTGATGGGCGCGTAGAAGTCGTCGGCGGCCGTGGCGGTGGCGTCGCGGTGGGCCACCTCCTTGAGCAGGTCCACCAGGAAGCCCATCTTGAAGTGACCATCGCCCGACGTGGCCCGGCCGTGGCTGCGCGAGCGCAGGAAGTCGCGGTAGGACGACGACGGCGCCGCGGTCTTGGCCTCCTCCTCGGACTGGGCCGCCCGGCGCTCGCGCTCGGCCTCGGCCTCGCGCTGGTGGACGACCAGGCGCTGCCGGGCGGAGGCGACGGCGAGCTTGAGGTCGTTCTTGATGGTCGACAGTGGCACCAGCTCGCCGCTGGCGTTGCGCAGGTTCGGGTGGAGCTTCATCACGAACTCCATCGCCGCCTTGAGCTCGGTCAAGCGATAGCCACCCTCTGCGAGTGTCGTGTCGTGTCGTGTCGTGTGCAAGGTAAGCACTGCGCCGCGCCGCGCCAGTTGCGTGGAGGTGCGACACCGTACCGGTCTTTGTGATGGTCTGCTGGGGCAGGAAGTCGGAGAGCATGTCGGCGTGCGCATGAAGGTCGCTCACCTTGGCCTTGATCACCACGAACACGAACACCGGGAACTTCTCCTCAGCCCCACTGCGTGTGTCGTGCGTGTCGTGTGTCGTGCGTATCGCGTGTGTCGTGTCATGTGTTAGCAACGTAAGCCTCGACAACGCAGGTCACGGGGCGTGTGTGGAGGGCGCGAGTACATGTAGACCAGCGGGCTCCGGCCGAGAGAGGACAGATTCTGGTGGGGCTGGCTCCCCTTCTGTTTCTGCGGCGAGCAACCCACCAGGATGTGCTTCGAACAGTCCATCAAGCACTGCAGCTTCCCCCGCAGCGTGTACTCGCCTGGCAATCCCCCGCAAACGTAGCCCCGACCGTCGCACCGGTGAGACAAATGACGATGGCTCGACACAAAGCGTATGCGTGCGTACCGTCCACGCTGCGCAGACTTCGAATGGCGGCCAGGAACGGGTGGTGTTTGGCGATTTGCCTGCGAATCCCCAGATTATATCTGGGCGTCAGCCACCACCACTGCGCGGGAGGAAGGGTGTGTGCGTGCGTGCGCGTACAAGCTGGAGGGGATGTCCAGCCCGGAGAGCGATCCGGTCCGCCGGTTGCGATGGCGCGCCTGGAGGGCACTCTTGGGCGACCCGTTGGCCACCTGTGTGTGTGTGTGTGTGTGTGTGTGTGTGTGTGTGTGTAGCCCCACACGGTATCAGCGTGGAGCTGCGCGGAATCCATAGGGCCCTGGCCCCTCGTACCTCGTCGTCGACCCACTCGCTCTCCCAGGCCATTTGGATGCCGAGGTCGCGCGGCATCACGCGCCACAGTGAGTCCAGCTTGGCCTTGAACAGGATGTCCTTCTTCCGGTTCTGTTGTGGTGCGTGCGTGCGTGCGTGCGTAGCGTACATGTGAGACCTCTGCGCAAGTCCGCGTGCAACACAACATACCTTGATACGGTAAAGCGAGAACAAGCGCGGGTAGATGCGAGAGAACACTGCCTCCTTAAGGGCCATCAGTATAAGCCTGTGCGCCCGTGCGTGTGGTGGTGAGTGGTTTCACTTAAGGTGGCGAGCGGGCGGGCGAGCGGGCGGGCGGGATAGAGTGCGAAGTGAGAGCCGTACTTGTTTCCCTCCTTCTCGCTTAGTGGTGGCTCCCATCGCGTTCTCTTGATCAGCTCTCCGTGTCCGTAGGCTGACGTGGACACCCAATTTGGTGTGGTGTTGGTGCCTGAGCACAAGGTGTAGGGGAAGGTACGGAGACGTACTGATGAACGAGGCCACGTCGTCGACGGCCGTGGGAATGAGGTGGATCACGTCCTCCTCCGCGAAGTCGCCGTACAGCGCTTCGAACATATTTACAAAACGGGCCACGGGCTGGCCCAGCGGATGATCGTGGCTTCTGCGAGCACAAACGACGGAGGAGAAATGTTGAGTTGAGTTGAGGTGTGTCCTGCCGGCGAAGAGGTGTAGTGTTGGTGGTGGGTACCCGATGAAGGCGGCGAGGTCGGCAAAGCTGGTGAGCGTCACCGGAGACTTGGGCGTGGCATCGCTGGGGAGCATGTGTTCGCGATGAGAGGGCGGCATAGAAGAGAAGAGATGGGAGGAGTGTGAGGAATATGTGCTATGTTGTACGTTTCACGGAAAAAGCCGGTCCACTTCTGGGCGTAGACGATCAGTTCGCCTTGGCCCAACTTCTTGGCCGTCTTGAGGGTGTTCGTCAGCAGGCGCTGTGAAGATCTTGTGGAGAAGCCAGAAAAAATGTAAGATTCTGGACCCGCAAGAGTGGCGGACGACACTCATTGAACTGTGTGGTGGGATGCGTACTTGGTGGCCTGTGCGAGGCTGCCCTTCGTGTAGGTGGCCTGCGATATCTGCTCGCCCTGCCACGACCCCACCACCACGTCGCCGTTGGCGAGACACAGGCGGCCTTCTCCTCTCCGGCCGTCCTGCCACCACGTCCCTGTGAACGAACATGAATAAAGCAGCAGCAAGGGAAGAACTTAGCAGGAGGGCGCGAGGCAGCCCAACACACGATCTAGATCGCCGTAAGCGGCCTATTACCTTCGAAAACGGTCCCCTCGTTGTACTGGAAGCTGCCGTAGCCGTGGCGCTGGTTGTTCTTCCACATGCCCTGGTATCGCTCCCCGTCGGCGAACACGTACATGCCGTACCCGTTCCGCTGGTCCTTGTCAAAGGTGCCCACGTAGCGGGACCCCTCGACATAGTGCATTTCCCCCTGACGAGCCAATCGTACGAAGCAAGAGTGAGACCTAACTGGTCCACCCAACCACAACGCCAACCACCAACCGGACTGATGAGATCTCGGCTGACCACGCGTACCTCGCCTGATCGACTCACGACGTAGTCGATGGGGTGGAGCGAGGAGTTGCTCTGGGCCTGGAAAACAATCGAGCCAAAGTAGGAGTCCCCGTTCTCGTAGGTGATCTTCCCTGGACCCACTGCGCACACCGCAGGTGTGATGTTGAAAATGTTGAAAAGAAGAAGAAATTGTCTGTCATCAAGGAACAGAACGTAGTTCTGTGAAGAAGGCGTCTGTACCAGGTTTGTCGTCGATCCACACGCCATCGCATTTGGATTTGTCTGGGAAAACGGTGCAGCCGGGGCCTTCTCGCTTCGCCTGCGCCCAGATGCCGTCGAAGTAGCGTCCGCTCGGCCACGTGTATCTGAGATGACGCCAGTTCGAACGAAGCCGCAACGCACGCAAACATCAGCACCAGGGCAGATCATTGCCGTCTATCACGCATTCACTGCTGCGTGAGGGTGCTGGACAGTACCGGCCATTGCCGTGTCGCATGCCTGCTTCCCAGGTCCCCTCGTATTTGTCTCCATTGCCATACCTGAGCAGCAGTGGCACGTCCAACCTTGAGTGAGTACAGCGTCACGCCGGTGGAATTCAGAGAAGTGGAACGGAGGAGACCGCCAACCTGACGGTTCCAAAGCCGTGCTTGAGTCCGCTCACCCAGTCCCCGAGGAAGCTATCTCCCCCCGGGTCCCTCCTCCTTTCCGAATCCATGCACCTGTGCGAGCAGTCGTGTAAGCCCAACAGCACGCCTCCCACATCTACATGGACAATGCCCATAGAAAAGAAGAGAGTAAGCTCACCCTGCCGTGCACTACATCGCCGTTGTAGACGGAGCCTCCGGGCAGCTGGACGCACTGATGCTTCACGAATGACCACACCGTTTCCTTGGCCACCGCTTCCAACTGTGTTGGCACAAAGGGAACGCATCACACGAACACGGGCTTAGTCGAATTCGCCGGCCGTGCGGAACGAATGGGGATGGGAAGTAGGCATACGTGGCTGTCTCTTTCATCTGAGCCCAGGTGCGCGGGCAGAACCACGAGTGGGTTACCGTCCTGCTTCATGTTGGCCTTCAAGTTGCTCATCCATCTGTGCAGTGAACGGGTGATCAGCAGGGCCTACGAGAGTACACTACACCGCCGTTCGCTGCATCTCGTACCGCACAGCATTGACGTTCTCTGCTTTGCCCAAATCGCTCTCGTAGGGTGACAAGAGGACGTGCACGACAAGGACTGGCGTCTCTGCACCGAGCTTCCGCTGAATGAAGTCTGCCTCCCGCCTCATCCTGATGGCCAAGAAACAGTGCCAATCGCGATGGTGAGTACATTCACTCCACCATCACCCACTCAACTCGAAGGCACGAGAGGGAGCGAGGAGGGAGACAGGCGAGCTGGCAGAAGTACCTGGCCTCCTTGCGTGTGTTGCTGTCGGTCCAGTTCTGGTGCGAGAAGCAGAACCAGACGAGGTCGAGCTTCTGGCTCTTGTCCTGGATGAACTGCAGGATGGCGTCGTTCTTGCGCCGCCGTCGCACAGTCTCCTCCAGCTCAGCGTCGCTCACCGCAGCGTGGGGTGGTGAGGCCGCGACACCGTTCATGAGCATCTTGGAGGTTGTTGAGGCCAATCGTCGCATGGGAGATAGATACGCAGAGAGGATTCCATCGCCCGACGATTGGCCATCGATCTGGGGCTCAGTCACGTCGGCAGTGATGTCTTCGTCGTAGTCCGCGGTCATCTCCTCTTCATCGTCAATGGAAAGAAATCGCTCATCGAGGATGAAATTGAGCACCTGGCCGTGAGATTGAATTTTCTCTTCCACAATGTGCCGCCGTTGATCACTTCCCTCTGCAGCATCACCCTCTCCCACCGCTCGGCGAAGCAAATCTTCTCTTCTCAGTAGCGCCCCCAGCAGTGCATTGCAGCTCGCTTGTTCGCCCACCAGAAGCACGCGGAAGGTCTCGTATGGTGGCAGCTTCCAGCCGTACTGCTGCAGGGGCGATGAGGAGATGCTTTGGTGCAGCATCGTTCGAACACCCAACTCGGCGCGACACAACGCAAGATGCGTGTCTGCTGAAGAGACAGAACCCAACTCACCGCCTGGAATTCGAAATAGGCGTGGCCAAGCAAAAAAAATACCGAAAACAGCACGAAAAGAACGAATTGATCGAGCATGGAAAGGATGCACGAGAAGGCGCAAGAAGAACACAAAAGCAGAGCAGCGTCATTCGCCACAGTACAGCCTGTGACTGCTGCAGCGACGCTGGTGCGAACCATAATTTTTCAAAAGGGATGAATTTCAGATTCGTACTCCCATCTGAAAAATTGGGCGAAAACACAAAAGTGCTTCAAGCCCGGTTATTGTCAGGCGTCGGTTCGAGCAGGTAGCGGTTTGCGGGCTGAAGTGGCGTGCCAATGGCGTAGGAGCTGCGAAAAAGAGAGAGTAGAAGGCCAAGACGAGGAGAAGAAGCTGAAAGAGGACGACTTACTTTTTCTCACCGCTACCGCCGCCCGGAGACCAAAAGGAGAAGGGGAGAGTAGAAAGGACCCACAGCTTCCTTTCTTCAGAGACGCGAGAGTTGACAGGTACCTTTTCCGCCTTCAGAACTCCCTACCTTTTACAACCTCGAGGTCGAGAAGGTTTCGCCCGAATGGCAGGACGTAATGGGACGTGCCTTATTGATGAGGAAGCGTCCTAATTAGAAAACGCATCTCGAATCTGGCCGAATCTTCTAATCAGATCCCTTTTCAGATTGAACGGGTCGGCTACAAAGTGATCATGTCGCAATCCGATGACCACGATAAGCAGGGCGGCATCGACAGGTCTCCGCAGCATCAGCAACACGGAGGACACGTCGGACACCAGCAGGGACAGCCGCAGCAGGGCCAGGGACAGCTGCAGCCCCCACTACCACTCCATCACGCTCTGCACCATGGCATGGGTCCGCATCACGGCTACCAGCTCCAGCACCCACACTCGATGCCGCCCCACATCATGCACCATCACCACGAGATGGCCTCTGACGGCAACGTGCTCTCCAACATCCGCATCATGCCGCATCAACCGACCGCCGCCGTCATCCACCACCAGATGCCGCTCACCTCTCGGATGACCGTGACGAGCATGGAGACCGTCGAGGGCGGATCCAGCGAGGACGATGAAGATGAAGACGGCGAGTCCGGCGAGGCGCCCGCCAAGTCCGGCAAGGGAGTGGCCGGATCTAAGCCAGTCTCCAAGATCGGCAAGAAGAAGACTGGAGGAACGGGACGTCGGAGGATCGACATCAAGTTCATCGAGAACAAGAGCAGGAGGCAAGTGACCTTCTCCAGACGCAAGCGTGGCCTCATGAAGAAGGTATCTCGCCTCTGTCCACCAGCTCCTACCAGTTCTGGCGCACAATCAGCTCAAGGCCTTATCGTCTGTTGCCCTGCACTCATCAGGCGTACGAGCTGACCACCTTGACGGGTACGCAAGCGTTGGTGCTCATCGCGAGCGAGACCGGCCACGTGTACACCTTCGCCACGCCCAAGCTGCAGCCCGTGGTTACGCTCAGAGAGGGCAAGGAGATCATCCAGTCGTGTCTCAACGCTCCTGAGAACAACTACCCTACATCCGAGTTCATCGCCAACAGCTCCAATAGTCACGGTCAGAACGTCGGCGCCGGAGGACCCAAGCACGAGCCTCATGGTACGTAGAAGCTGCTCAGCTCAAGTCGTACACCAGTCGCTTACCTTCACGTCGTCGTCTTCTTCTACAGGCTCTCCGCAACAGATGCAGGGGCCACCGCACGGGCACCCCCACGCGCATCCGCACGCTCACTCGGAGATGCTCAACAACATGTACGGAGCGCCCGGTATGCCGCCCCACGGCCACGGACACCAGCACTATGGCCACCAGGGTCCGCTTCCCACCCACTCGATGCCTCGTATGTCTCCATCTTGCTCTTCTTCTTCTTCTTCAGCTTCTTTATGGGACGCTACGAAGGCTTCAGCGTACTGACTTGATGTACGTCTTCTCGTACAGCGTCGGGCTACCCTCCGGACATGTACATGAACTCTGGCCCGCCGCCCATGGGTGGCTACTAGAGGCGTAGAAGGAGAGGCGATAATCTGGTGGAGAGAGCTTCATCACTTATCTTATTAGCACGAGACCTTCATCTCCTTTCACCGCCATCAGCGCTCGAGCATCATGCCCTCCTTCTCCTGGCCTGCACAACTCTTGTACATGCACCCTCTGCCAAGAACACTCCTTTACCACACGTCGTTCATCCTGCGTATCAGGCCAAGAGAGCTGGCATCACTTTTGATGTTGTCATGACCTTCGTCTTCTCGAAGCATCGTGTCTGCTTTGGTGCCAAAGTCAATGGCACTTGAGCGGAAGTGGCGGATTGGGTGGGTTCCTCGAAATTCGGAGGAGCTCGACATGAAGAGGTCAGGCTCCCGTCGTCTTTTTCGATCTATTTCCTGTTCAGCTCAACCTGCAAGGTGAGTACGACCTCCAAGCAACCACAACACACATCTCTCTACAGGCCACTGCAAATCGAGGTACGAGTGCGGGCGCGCAAGAGTGAGATCCCTGGACCATTCATTCAATCCATTTACTTTCATTCCTTTATAAATTTAGAGACAATGAGCACGAGAAAGGGGAGCCCCAAGATCAGCGCCTTCCAGGACAACTTCAAGAACAAGAAGTTGCACGCCACCTTCAAGCTGCCCGATGGCGATAACTTCATTCGCGGTACGGCCCCGAGATTAGATTGCCAATAATCTTCGATTTCTCAATTTTCTTAAAATTTGATTGGCGAATGTGCCGGTGCAGATTTCCCGTGCGCGTTTACGGAGACTGAAGAGGGCCTAGGCGACGTGAATGGACGCATGTTTGTGACCTCGGGCCACCTTTGTTTCGATGCCAACTCCATGGGCAAGAAGATTCAGGTTCGCTTGGCACCTGCGCAGCTGCAGCTGTGGGCGCCCGCGCTTGTGCTCACTCTATCGCCTCTCTCTGTGTGTGTGCAGAAAATCCTCCCGTGGACCGACATCAAGGCCCTCAACACCACCAACGACGAGCAGCTCCTCGTCACCGTCGGCGATGAGCAGGTGCGACCCCCCTGTGTGTGTGTGTGCGGCGCGGTGCCGCGTGCCGCACGCAGGACCCAACTCACCATGGCTGCGCGTGCGCGTCGGTTCTGCTGCACAGCTGGCGTTCCCCAAGTTTGGAGCGCGCCTCGAGGAGGCCTTCGAGTGCATCAAGGAGCAGTGGGAGCAGCCTCACGACCAGGAGGAGACCGAGAACGGTGGCGCCTCCGAGGAGGCCGATGCCAGTGCCGATGCCAATGACGCCAACGCCGCGGCGCCGGCCGGCGAGGCCGAGACCGTCAACCAGGCCTCCGGCGAAGCCGAGGGTGAAGACCACCACGACGACCACGACGAGCACCACGACGAGCACGACGGCGAGAAGAAGGGCAGCCGCCGCTCCCGCAGGCGACGAAAGAACCGCGGCAAGAAGGGACCGCACGGCGACGAGCACCACGACGACCACGAGGCCGCCGCCGCTCATAAGAAGGCCGAAGAGGAGGCCGCCCTGAAGAAGAAGCAGGAGGAGGAGGAGGCCGAGAAGAAGAAAAAGGAGGACGAAGAGGCCGCCGCGCAGAAGAAGGCCGAAGAGGAGGCCGAAGCCGAGAGGAAGAGGCAGCAGCAGGAAGAGGAGGAGGCCGAGAAGAAGCGGAAGGAAGAGGAGGAGGCCGCCGCCGCGCAGAAGAAGGCCGAAGAGGAGGCCGAAGCCGAGAGGAGGAGGCAGCAGCAGCAGGAAGAGGAGGAGGCCGCTGCCGCCGCGCAGAAGAAGGCCGAGGAGGAGGCCGAGGCCGAGAGGAAGAGGCAGGAGGAGGAGGAGGCCGAGAGGAAGCGTAAGCAGGCCGAGGCGGAGGCGGCCGAGGCCGAGCGGGTGGAGAAGGAGCGGAGGGAGGCCGAAGAGGCGGAGAGGAAGAGGCGCGAGGAGGAGGCGGCCGAGGCCGAGCGGCAGAGGCTGGAGGCCGAGCGGCTCGAGAAGGAGCGCCAGGAGGCCGAGGAGCGGGCCAAGCGGGAGGAGGAGGAGCGGCTGCGGCTCGAGGAGGAGGAGCGCCAGCGCCAGGCCGAGCTCGAGCGCCAGCAGCGCGAGGCCGAGGAGAAGCTGCGCCAGGAGGAGGAGGCCCGCAAGGCCCGCGAGGAGGCCGAGCGAGTGCGCCAGGAGGCGGAGGAGCAGGCGAGGCGCGAGGAGGAGGAGCGGCTCAAGCGCGAAGAGGAGGAGCGGAAGAGGCGCGAGGAGGAGGAGCGCGCGCGGGCCGAGGAGGCCGAGAAGAAGCGGCGCGAGGAGGAGGAGACCGAGCGCAAGCGGGTGGAGGAGGAGCGCGTGCGGGCCGAGGAGGAGGCGAAGAGGCACGAGGAGGAGCAGCAGAAGAGGATCGAGGAGGAGCAGCGCGCCAAGGCCGAGGCCGAGGAGCGCGCGCGGAGGGAGGAGGAGGAGCGCCTGGCGCGCGAGGCCGAGGAGGAGAGGAGGCGCGAGGAGGAGGAGCGCGCGCGGGCCGAAGAAGAGCAGCGCGTCAAGGCTGAGGCCGAGGAGCGGGCGCGCAAGGAGCTCGAGGAGCGGCTCGCGCACGAGGAGGAGGAGCGGCGGAAGCGCGACGAGGCGGAGCGCGCGCGGGCCGAGGAGGAGCAGCGGGTGAAGGCCGAGGCCGAGGAGCGCGAGAGGCGCGCAAAGGAGGAGCTGCTGGCGCGCGAGGCCGAGGAGGAGCGCAAGCGCGACGAAGCGGAGAGGCAGCGGCTCGAGGAGGAGCAGCTAGCGCGCCAGGCCGCGGAGGAGCGCGAGAGGCGCGAGAAGGAGGAGCAGCTGGTGCGCGAGGCCGAGGAAAGGCGCAAGCGCGAGGAGGAGGAGAAGGAGCGGCAGGAGGAGGAGGCGCGGGTGAAGCAGGAGCAGGAGGAGCGCGAGCGGCGCGAGGCCGAGCTCAAGCGCGAGGAGGCCGAGGAGAAGCAGAGGCGCGCCGAGGAGCAGGCCGAGCTCGAGGCACAGAAGCAGGCCGAGATCGAGGCCGAGGCCGCCCGCGCCGTCGAGCGTGCGCGCCAGATCGAGATCGAGGCTGAGGTCGTGCAGGTGCAGGTCACCACTGCGACCACGATCGCCACGACCGCTACCAGCACGCCGCGCAGCGTCCCCTCCAGCACCGTGGTATGCGATGCCTCAGTTTTTCTGTCGTGCGTGTTGTGTGTAGTGGCAATCTCGGTTACAGGCGAGGTGTCTCATTAATCTCACATCACCCAATCCCACTAGGAGGAGGCCGGTGGCGCGTGGAACACGTGGGTGGGCGTGGCGGCCGCCGTTGGCGTGGTGGCTGCCGCCGCCGTCGCGGCCGCCATCTTCATGCGGAACCCCCGCCAGAAGTAAGTTGCTTAGTTTTACCACATCTTTTTTGGACTCGTTTTTGGTCATTTTCGTGGGGTGTAGTACAACAACAACAATGTTTGCTTCTTTGGCTTGTAACAGGTGAAAGAAAATAAAGCACACACATGCTAGCAGTATTACAGGAAACAAGGCCTCTTTTCTGGCCACAAAGTGGGTGCCTTACTTCCTTCCCTTCTTGTCCTTCTTGCTCTTCTTCTTGTCCTTCCTCCTTGCGTCCGATCCGTCGTCCAAATCGTCCTCCCTATTCAGAGATGAGTACCGAGCGCTGAGTGCAAGAAATAAGGTTGGGGGGGGGCTTGTGGGCGCGTACGTGAGGATGACCTGGTGGTAGACGGACTGAACGGGTGCGGCGTGGGCCTTGAGCATGGTCGAGAAGGGGGACCCGGAGAGTGGGTGCTGCACACGCGCGCACGATTCGATTACACACAGGTTCGCTCTCGTCTCTTTGTGGGGGGGAGGGGTAGGTGCGCCTACCTCGAGACCGAGCTCGTCCTTGTTGGACTTGATGAGGGAGGTCAGCGACTTGTACTCGGTCTTACCCAGCACAAAGCCCAGCCCAGCCCTGGTGGCAGCCGCGCAACAGCGCACGAAGAGAGTGAGTAGGTCTTGAGGGGGAATAAGGCAGGCGCTGTACGCAGGGGTGGTACGTACTTGTGCTGGATGCGGTAGTGTTTGATGGCGGGCTCGCCGTCCTGAAGGACGGTGAGGGCCATGAATCCGGGCGCTTCTGCGCTGTAACGGATCAAGTAGGTGCCCTGTACATCACACGCGCGGGGAGAGTGGTGAGTTACGCCCGCACACGGGCGTGTCATATAGGAATCATATGATGAGGGCGTCTAAAAGGCCGAGCAGCTCAGATCTTGGTGGTAGAAAGAATCGTCACGAGAAATCGGACAAGTAGCAATTAAAGGTGTTCGTCACGGCCGTGCACTCGAGGAAAATAGAGAAGGGAGGGGGGGGGGAAGGCGGCGCGGCGCACCTCTTTCTTGCCCACGAGGAATTGGGTGGCCTGGTCCTTGGTGATATCGCCCCAGAAACCCCTGACGCACGCACGCACGCACGCAACACAGGTATAGATGTCAGCACAGCGCGGCGCAATAAAGAACGAAGCTCGTGGGCGCGTGATGGAGGGAGGGCGGTACTTGATGGAGATGGTCTTGGTGGTGTTGTCGATGAAGCTCGAGTCCAGCGTGAAGGGACCGAACCACTCGAGCACCTTGCTGAACCACTCGATCGTCACCGCATCGTCCCGCGCTGCGATCGCAGATGGGTTGGGTCAGCCACGCTAAAAGCAACGCAGCGCAGGTGGGTGGGTGTGGCTTGAGGGTACCGAGGGCCAGTTTGAGGGCCTTGACGGGCAGTTGCTCGTCGAAGGGCAGCGAGTCTTCGAACGCGTAATTACAGAACTGGAAGAGCTCCCTCGCGAACAGCTTCCACGGGACCACCTGCGTGTCGTGTCGCGTCGCGTCGTTGGTCGTGTCGTGTCGTGTCGTGTCAGCGAGAGACAGGCAATGCGAGTGGTGGTGCTTGCTGCTGCGCACCTCAAGGATCTCGTCATCCTTCTTGAAGGACTTCTTCCAGAAGGCGCGTCCATGCGCGTTGGTCTCGCTAATGCTCACGTCAACGATCACTGCCCGTGTGTGTGTGCGGTGTGTGTGTGTGTGCTTTGCTCAGCATGCGGCGCGTGGCACCGGTGCAATGGATGGAAGGGATACCATCGTCGTCGAGGGCGTGCGAGTCCAAGATCTGCTGGAACGTGGGACGCTTCTCGGGATCGTACTCGAGGCACTGCTTGATCAGCTTCGCCAGCTGCGGAGGGCACCTGGGCGGAATGGCCGGCCGCTTGCCGTCAATCACCACGTGCTGGTACACCTCTGCAGAGGTGCGGCCATTCACACACACACACACACACACACACACACGAGCACACACACACGACACACAAAGAAATTACACGTCATTATTAATATCTACATACCAATAAAAGAAGAAGATTTCACACGATAGGTGTATTGGGAGGGGTTGCGCGGCGGACCTTCGAGGGTGGCGAAGCCCTCGGCTTGGTAGGGCACCTGGCTGGTGATCAACTCCCAGAGCACGATGCCAAAGCTGTGCACAGTGTGCGCGGCGCAACAGAGGCGCGTATGTGAGCAGCGCGGCCTTGGGGAGGGGGGAGAGACCCGGCCACGACCGAGCGAGGGCGAGTACCTGTAGACGTCGGCCTTGGGTCCGTAGGGCTTTTGCGAGAGCACCTCCGGCGCCATATACACTGCCAGGCAAAGAAAGAGAAAAGAGAAAAAGAGGTGTCGTCAGCAAACACAGCACGCGGCAGAGGTGAAGGGAGGCGAAGGCGTGACAGTACCGGGAGAGCCGGCCTGTCCCCTGTTCTTGTCGGCCTGCAACACCCGCGACAGACCAAAATCTGCAGAAAACCGGCCGAGGTAAGTGTGTGCAACGTTTGTGTCGAGCAGCAGCGGTTGCCGTGGCGCGGTGCGGTGCGGTGCGACGGAGGTCCGTACCGCCCACCTTCGCGGTCCAGTTCTTGTCAACCAGTATGTTGTGTGTCTTGAGGTCGAGGTGGCTGGGGAGATCACGCAACAAGAAAGGGACCAACGGTGAGCGACAGTCGCATGCGAGGTACCACCGAGAAACCAAGGTGGAGACGGGGATTGAGGAGAGCGTACAGGATGGCGGGGTTGGAGAGGTGCATGGCGTTCATGGCGAGCGCGGTATCGCGCGCGAAGCGCATCCTCCGCTTGAAGGGCACGCGGTTCTTGGGGTCGTGCAGCAGGCTGGACACGCTGCCCCTCTGTAAAAGAAAGAAGAAAGAAAGAAAAGAAAAGAGCGAAGACGAAAGACGGAAAACGAAGACGAAGGCGAAGAATGTTTAGCAAATGTTCGATGAATGGTGAAGTCGGGGTCGGGTACCTCCATCAGCTGTGTGACCATGACGAGCTCGCGCTCCTTCTTGGAGTCATCGACGCACACGCCCATCAGAAGCACCACGTTGGGGTGCGCCACTTTCCGCATGAGGGCGCACTCGTTCTTGAAGTCGTTGAGGATGGCGTCGATCTCTTCCTGCGACGCCCACTTGGGCGTGATGACCTTCACCGCGACCTTGTGACCTCGCAGCCTTTTCGGTTCAATTCCAAGCGAAATGTGTATCAGTACTAAATAAATAATAGATAAGATAATAATAATTTAAAAAGAAGAATTATGAAGATAATAAGTAAATAAATAAATAAATAAATAGAAGGGGAAAATGGGCCTCACCTGCCCTCGTAGACGGAGCCGTAGGCGCCCTTGCCCAGCTCCACCTCCTGCTTGATGTCGATCTCGTCCCGCTTGAGGTTGAGCGAGAAGAACTCCTGCGAGAACGCCGAGTCCGACGCGGCGCCCTGGGACGACGAGTTCTGTTGTTGTTGCGACATGCTACGCGTGGCCACGTTTGAAGGGAGAATGGTGAAAGTGATGGTGAAGTGAGCACAGGAGGGAAAAAAAAGTGGAGAAGTCAACACAGGCCAGTCATTCATTCATGACCATTGCGGAGAGGAGAGCGCACCTGCCCTCGAGGAACGGGTTGGCCATCTGACGCGAGCGCAGCTCGGCGGTCGCTGTACGTCCGATGCGCGCCTCGACCGAACTGTTGCTTATGAGGGTGCGACCAGCACACAACAGATACATAGATGAAGAGGGAGGGAGGAAAGCGTGTTTCAGATACACGTGCGCCACAACACACGAGCTTGAGTGCGAGAACGGTACCGAACGCCCACGGAGCCACCGGAGCCCGAGCGGCAGAGCATGCTGTCGTCACTCACGTCCATGCCGCCAGCCTTACGCAACTCTTGTCTATATAAGCGTGATTGACATTAATCGGTAGTAAATGCAGGCGGGTTGATGGAGGTGAAGATTTGGGGGGGGGATGCCTTCGCGCCTGTTGCAGTGTCTCGACCAGCTTTTCACGCAGACTGACGTCGATGCGCACCAGTTCGAGCTCCTCGTCCTCTAGCTTTTTCATCTCCTCGAGCAGAGCAGGCTCGAGCTTGGCCTCGATCGTTTTGGCCACATGGGCAGCCAATTTCTGCTCGATTTGCGTCTTCTGGTGCTTGGTGGTCTCGATGCTTCGCAAAATGTCGCGCACATCAGCTGTGTAGAATGGGGGATCATTCGATGCTCGCTGCTGCCCAAGAGAGGACGCCATCTCTTCTTTCAATCCAATTGAATTGATCGAAAATGCACTAAAATCAATTTGTGACCTTGCTTTTTGCCAGGCAACTCTCTGCCAATATATTTTCTAGAATGCAAGAAATGCAGAATAATCTTTTTGGTGCAATTTTTAGTTCTCGGAAATAACTGGGAAACTGTCTTTTCACGGAAGTGAAAAAGGATAGAATGATCAACAGATCAAAATGAGGGCCGAACACTTCGTGAGAGCCCTACCGTTTCGATTGACAGCCACCAGGTGCACGGACCAGCAGCCGGAGAGGATCAGAAGATCGCTTTTTCGCTCATCGCCCACACCAGCAGTCTGCTCAATCCGTCGCGATTTCGTCTGCCTCGATTTAATCAAATCACTAGTACTACTCTGCACGTGTTGCTTGCAAGCATGGACAAGACGGGCTTCTCCCACCTGGTCGAGATCAAGGACCTCAAGCTCAGGCTCCTCAACAAGGTCTGCGCGCTGATGATCCACGAGCCGCGGTACTACGCGCCCGAGCCGTCGAAGACGCAGGCCGACCTGAGCCAGCTGCTGACCGAGATCGCCGCCCGCGATCCCGAGTTCGTGTGGAAGGTCATCCTCTACGTGCGCGATGAGCTCAACATCCGCTCGACCGCCAACTGGATGATGGCCGTCGCTGCCAATCTCAAGCCCTGCCACGCCTTCTTCGAGCGCTACTTCTCCAGCTGCGTGCGCCTGCCCAGCGACCTGCTCGACGTCGTCAATCTCTACCTCGACCTCCCCAACCGCTACCTGCCCGACTCCCGGTCCCTCCCCGCCGCCCTCCGTACCGCCGTCCAGCACAAGTTCCTCGAGTTCGACGACTACCAGCTCGCCAAGTACAACAAAGAGAACGCCCACAAGAAGAAGGCCAAGCTGGCCAAGGCCAAGGCTAAGGCTGACGCCACAGCAGCAGCCAGGACTCCCGACGCGGTCTCGACCGCCACCTCGGCGACGCCGAAGAAGGGTGGTCGGCCACCGCAGGAGTCACCATCGGCCAAGCCGCAGAAGCTAACGCTGAAGCAGCTGATCAGGAAGGTGCACGTCGCGGAGCCGGCGAATGCGGTGTGCGCGCTGCTGGGCAAGAAGTACCCGGAGTCGCCGGAGGCGTTCGCCAAGATGGGCCTGGCGGGCGAGTTCGACACGACGCTGGCGGGCAAGCGGATGAAGCTGCCGGTGCCCGTGACGTGGGAGACGCAGCTGTCGGCGCTGGGCAACCAGCACAGCACGTGGCAGATGCTGATCGACGAGAAGAAGCTGCCCTTCATGGCCATGCTGCGCAACCTGCGCAACCTGATCGTCACCGGCATCTCGCCGGAGCACCACGAGCAGATCCTGGCGCGCCTCACCGACGAGCGGTCGGTCACGGGCTCGCGCCAGCTGCCGTGGCGCTTCCTGTCGGCCCACCAGGCGATCGACATCGACCTCGAGAAGCTCATGAACGACATGCTCGACCACGACGGGTCCAAGTACAAGGTGGTGCAGGTGCCGGTCAAGGGCAAGAAGGGCCGCCAGATGGCGGCCAACCGCACCATCCGCAAGCGCGTGATCATCCCCGTGCACATGCCCGACCTGCCGCTCATCCGTCGCTACCAGGAGGCCATCGACACCGCCATCCGCCTGGCCACGCTCCACAACCTGCCGCCGGTCGAGGGCCGCACGGTCATCTTCTGCGACGTGTCGGGCTCGATGCGCCAGCCGTGCCGCTCGTGCAAGGGCGGCCTCGGCACCGGCATCCAGCAGGCCTTTGAGATCGCCATCCTGCTCGGGCTCATGCTCCAGTCTTGCTGCGACGAGGTCGACTTCCGCATCTTCTCGTCGCCGCCGCGCAACGGCAGCAAGTGCCACCTGTCCGTGCCGCTCGTCGAGAACACGATCCTGAAAAACGTCAAGCGCGTCACCAAGCAGTCGGAGGAGCTGGGCGGCGGCACCGACTTCCCGTTCGACTACCTGGAGGACCTCATCGCGCGCAAGGAGAAGATCGACAACTTCATCATCCTCTCTGACATGATGATCGCACCCGGCCGCGGCGAGATGGCCCAGGGCAAGACGACGGTGAGCGCCGTGCTGGACAAGTACCGGCGCGAGGTCAACCCCGACCTCCTCTTCGTCTCGGTCGACCTGTGCGGCAGCGGGTCGGCGCTGGTCGAGGTGAGCGAGGGCAAGCACCCCAACGACATGCTCATCAGCGGCTTCTCCGACGGCATCCTCAAGTTCATCGCCCAGCGCGGCGCGACCAACAAGCAGCTCGAATATGTCGAGAGCATCGGCCAGGCCAAGCGCCTCGGCTACAAGAAGCCCCGCCGGCCCTTCAACAAGACGACCGCCAAGAACGACGTCGGAAGTGCCGCCACTGCCGAGGCCGAAGCTCAAGTCGCAGAGGGCGACGCCATGCAGGTGGCCGCCGAAGAGACGCCCAAGGGAAAGGAGAAGGACTTGGTCGACCCTGTGAGCGCCTAAAACGTCATTGCTTGTAAATAGAGCTCACACCTTCACACAAACATTCATGTTAACACGTGTTCCAGTCGTGCTTGTGTTTACTCCCTCGCGCACAAGGAGGAAGGCGGCGGCTAGGAAGCGTTGGGCTTGGTGGAGACGAAGACCAGGTCCGCGCGGGGCGACAAGAGAGCTCGCGGGCTGACGAGGGGCATCCCCTCTTGGGGCAAGTTAGGGCTCTTGGGCCGTTCGTCTCTGCACGCAGAAGAGGTGAGCGGACCTCGACGGGTGTGCAACTGCCATCTTCAGGGCTCACAAGATGCAAGGTACCTTGGTGTCTTTTTGAGGCTGGCGCGCCAGTCAAATGGACCAGCGCTGGTCTCCTGAGCAGCTGGCTTGCTGGGCATACCCTCGACCAGCGGCGGCACTGTGGGTGCTGACTTCGCGGTGGACATTAGCTGACTGGTGTGCTCTCTCTTCTTGCACGACCTTTTTGTTTTGTTTTTTTTCCCCACTTGCCTTTTAAGGGCCTTGTGTGCTGAAAACGGTAAAAAATCATTGGGCGTCTGTCTTCTCCTCAGCATCGCCCACTCCCGCGCAGGGCTGGTGCGTGATGGACTCAGGCACGTATGAAGGCGACTGAGGAAGTTTGCAAATCCACTGTCTCCCGTTCCCGCCCAGCAAAGTGGTGAAACTTCGGCCTTCCAAGTACTCAAAAAAATGTGAACCACGCTGAAGAAGGCAAATGGGAACAGGGAACGGCTGGGGGCGCCATTGGGAGCTGGTGGACGGTTGTGCTAGCCAACAACACATCAATCTAGGGATTGAACCCACTGAAGATTTCGGTGGACAACAACTGTGTGTGAAAAAATGGACAACTTCATGTACAGTGAGAATGAGTTGGTTGATGAGTGGGACACCCTGAATACTGCTTTTGTATACAGCAAACCTATGGAGGGGTGGACATCACTGTGGGTGGCAGAGGAACTGAATCAATGTACCCTGAACCAGTCACTTGGTGGTGTGGTGGAGTGGCTAGAGAAGGATGCCACCATGGGTAACCACATCTAGTGTGGGTGCTGTCCTGGAACTACAGGCACTGAAGGACTGTTTCAGTGGGCAACAGGATCCTTGGGCAAGGACACAGGTAAAGGTGAGGGTGATCCTTGAGGTCCCCTATGTTGGCAGTGCAACCAGTGAGGCCTCCATTGCAACTGCCCCACCTGTGTGGGGAGTGCAACACTGGGTAACAGTGCCACAGTCAGTCCCACTGATCCCACAGGAAATCTGCAGGCCTAACTGGTAATGCCCAACCAGTTAAGGCCATTAAAGAATGGGCAGGGAGCCTTGGTAGTGCATGCACCAATGTTCCCCCTCCTACACCCTTGTATGCCAAATCAGCATCATTGCCCCCTCAGGAGGCCCCATGCCCTGGCAAGGCTGTAATCTATACAGTTGTGGATCAGTGGCCCCACACCCAAGCAGGCAAGCCTATCACTGTCCCTGCTGCAATCTCTGGGCTGCATGGGCTGGTGCTCATTGATACTGGCTCCAGCATCACTGCTATTGATGAGTGTTTGTTCAGGGTATTAATTGATGAGGGCTTGAATGACACTCTGGAGCCATGGATGGGTGAACCTCCCTGTGGCATTAGTGGTGAGGCCCCACACATTGTGGGTGTAGCCTCCCTACCCCTCACCTTGGGCCACTGTACCAACACACCACACATACTGTCCACTGGAGCCTTGTGGCCTGGCACAGCACCAACCACCCCATTGGAAATGGCACCATGGACAACAGACCCTAGTGGGACCCCCCACTAAGGACGGACTCAGCACCACCAGTGTCAACTTTTATGGCCACCATCAAGTTTGCGCTGGTGCCAGAATTAGGTGAAGTTCACTGGTGGATTGTGCAATTCACAGATCCTTGTTTTGCACAGCAGTTGGTACCAAATGGAAGCATGCGATGCGCTGCTGGCGCTCCGTGAATCCAGCGATCTGGTTTCGTATGCGCCATTGGGCAATGATCTGCAAGAGGCCTACGCCGAGTGCACTGATTGGGGTTGTGCCATCAGATCCAATGACGCTGATGCTTGGAACATGCTGGCGTTTGAGCTCAAACAGGCTGAACTGCTGTGCATGGGCAATGAACATGTGGCATATGAGGCCCAGGAAGAAGAGGAACTGAAAATGTGGATGGGTGGGTACTACAACGCATTGGTGGATGGTGGGTGCGATGCCATCATGGACAAGATCCACATGTGACTCCAGTGCATGATCCTGCACGTGAACAAGGTGCGCTGGCGCCTTGGTGATAGTGTGGCCCAACAGTATTGCTTGGATATTGAGACACTCGAGGATCGCAGCTGGAATCTGAACATCACGCAGGATGAGGCTGTGCGATTGAATGTGATGTGACAATGCGCTGGTTGGGCACAGGAGCTGTGTGATGTGACGTGGCTTGTGGGCATGGCCATGTTGCCAATGGACTAGGATGCTGTTGAGGCCTATGTCCAGATGATAGAGCTTTGCAAATGGTTCTGGAAGGAGTGCTGTGTTGAACTCAAGCAGTGCAACAAGACGGCCCTGCAAACTGTATGATCATTCAGATTCTGGTTCCCATACACACACAATTCGCCCAAGTGGCTTGCCAATCTGGCAATGGCCGAGCTCGCCCAGATCTTTCTGTCACTGGTGGCAGTGGCGCAATCGTGGCTGGCACCGCAACGACGCATGATGCAGTACGTACCCAAGCGCCAATTAACACGATGGGCGGCACGCAAGCTGCTCTGCAACATTGCCGCCTTGGTGGCGTTTGTTGATCCGACCGTGGGCGCCATGCTACCGCCATCGCCAAAAAAGAGGAGAAAGTGATTCTAGAATCTTTGGGTGTACATGATCAGTGAGTGACCATGGGTGTCTCAGATATGGATTTCGTCCTGGTCTGCATCTTGTTCTTGTGTTCTGGCGTGCCAGTGGTGTGCTCCCATGTCACTCGCTTCACGCCGTTCTTGGGATCCGCGAGCGCCTTCTTGACTGGCCCCAGTTGAATTGCACCGCCGATGGCAATCCGAACAGATCCTGATTGCGCAACCAGTCTTTTACGGCCGGTGTGGACGGGTATCCGTTGCCGTAGTTGCGATCGATGGTAATGTCGCACTCCTTGAACGGCAGATTCTCGGTGATGCCATCGCGCAGCGTCTTGGTCACGATGCTGGCCACGCTCACGATCGGGTAGTTGACGTCGGCCTTGCTCTCCAAGACGATGGTGCAGATGCTGGGAAAGAGGCGCTGGAGGGTCGCACAGTTGCCCAACGCGTCGACGTAGAGCTCAGCGAGATTGATGCCGGTGGCCAGGACGTCCCGATTGAGACCCGTGGCGGGATCGTAGGACACCTCGTTGAGGTTGCGGTTCTCGGTGTGGCTGTAGTTGGCGTTGGAGATCTCTTCGGCGCTTGCGATGCCCGACCGGAATCCGACATCGGGATCTTCGAGCAGCGCCGCAAAGAGTCGATCACGTTCGGCGGGCTTGACATCCTTGGAGTCCCGATACCCGCGCTTGCGGTAGGCCTCCTGTTTGTCGACCGGGCAGTACGCGCAGGCATAGATCATGGGGCCCATGGTGGGTCCACGACCGGCTTCGTCGATGCCCATGGCGTAGGCCACTCGCTTGGCGCACTTTCACCTCTCTGTTCCATGGTGGGTGTTTGACACACAAAGAACAAAAAGCACGACTTAAATATTCCAGCATTTCGCCACGATGCCCTACAGGTACGACCACCGTTTGCGCCATAGGATCCCATAGAAGCGATTTTTTTGGTACCAACAAATGTGCAACTTTTTGTTTGCCGTTTCTCACGCCCACATACACGCCAGATCATCGCGACCTTTGTCGTTTTCGGATTCGTCGCCATAATCCGATTTTGGTCGTCATCGGTTTGATCCAAGATTTCGCCGAGCGATTCAAGCAAACAATCGGCATCGCGTCGTGGCCAGTGGCCATCGCGGCCACATTCGGCTGCATGATCCTCTTCTTCGCGGCCATCGCTGTCGTCGGCACGGTGACCTGCTTGTTCGTCTCCGTTGTGCTACCATTTGCCTTCATGGCCTGCTTGTTTACAGACGGTGCGCTCAGGCCAATAAAAAAACCCGAGGAGGCGACCGTAACACAGTGCTCTGCTGATTCCGTCGGACATACTTAGAATTCTAATGCTCGGTCCATACCCAGAATTTTGGCGCATCCCTTTCATCGGCTCTCAAGTCGCGGCGACAACGACCTGTCGCCGCTACTTCCCCATTGCCCGTACACCGCATAAAAAGCTCGACTCAGCTCTCTGGCATAAACATTCAACAACCACGAATTATGCGGATCGCTGTTACTGCTGCCACTGGAAACACCGGCGTAGCGCTTGTGCAGGCGCTGTCCCAGGCTGGCCACCAAGTCGCAGCCATCACCAGAGACCCACTCGGCAAGGCCGCCCAAGAACTAGCGGCGCTCCCTGGCGTGGAAGCCTTGACACTAGAGGACGCCTTCAACAAGCCCGTTGACAGGTACATGATGGTGGCAGAGGGTCAAGCGTAGCCGTTCAGCTAACACATGTGATCCCTATTTCAGAGTATATCTGGCGAGCGCAGTTACTCGAGACATGTTTGTCGTTGGAGACGGACATC